>NW_023999728.1:0-1295 GCF_014805625.2 Glossina fuscipes
TCTTAATGGATATATGGCCGGGTATATGGCTGGAATGGCTCTACTCATGTATGCACACAGCACATTAAATGCTTAAAATATTGTTATTTCTATTCTATATTTTGCAAGTTTTATATTTATTTAATTATTAGCGAATCTATTTGCTATTGTACTTAGACATATTTTTCATGTCAAATAAAGCATAAATAAGCTCGATTTTGAATATAAACGCTGTAACGGATCTTTCTTTCTCATGTCTATGCATGTTGGTGTTTAAAATTCTGGCGTCATTGCTACACTTTCTAACTATATTCTTCTTTTATGATTTTCTAAGACTTTCGAAAGTAAAGAAAGGAAGGAAGTTCGCAAAGAATCATTGTATGTAAGCGAAACAGCGTTGTAACATATTACAAGAATAAAATATCGGAGTACAGAAGTAGAAGCAGCAGAGTAGATCTAGAATACCAGACTAACATGAGCCAGTCTTAATTTTAGAAATTACCTTTTGTCGCCTGCTACGGAGAGAATGTTCAAAAATAAACGTTACCGATTTGAGTGGCATTTCTGTTCGACGTAAAGACATTGAGCTTGGCGTCGATAGTAGTACAGCCGTTAAATTTTGCCGGGCTGACAGTATTAGCAGCACTAATTTATATAGTTGCACGATTAGTTTTTTCATAAATTCTTCCAAAACTGGCATTGAATTTTGCAAAGCAAACGCTATTACACAGTCATGCTACACCAGTTCAGTAATGGTACAACGCCAAATCTCAAGAGAATCTCCCCCGAGCTTCATCGATATTTGCTGTACAAAAACTATATTAATTCCCGTAAATTGTTTGATTTGTGTGTACACAAATTCAAAGACGGTTTAGAAATGGAATATGCAGCCCCAACGTGGCGATGGTCTATTTCCTTAAAAACGATACACCTGAGTAGAATTTTTGAAAATTAACATTCGCAAGTGTCGAATAAAACACCCCCGACAGTTGCTCGTTCGCTGGACTTTCTTGATTATTTGATTTTTTACTAAATTATTAAAGTGTTGTAGTGGATTTTGTACTGTTGTAATAAGCGTCGGCTTTGGTTAAACGTTCTTTCTTATATGTTTTCAGTATATTTTATATGGTAAGAAGCTTTACCAGACTGTATTCATTGAGTTATTCAACCTCTATTTATTATTCTCTTTACTAGACGTGTATATTGTTAACATAAGTTTTGGAGGCCGATGTGTATATTCATTTATAGTATTTCTCGGTCGGCAGTTTGAAATGAAAACGTCAAAATTGGGAATTTCGTTACTTAGATGAAAAGAA
>NW_023999729.1:0-2787 GCF_014805625.2 Glossina fuscipes
CATGACAGCGAAGGAATCACCTGGCCTAGAGAAACGACCAACAGCAGCAACCTCAAAAGTACTGGGAATGCGCGGCAGTACCCTGGTAGCCTCCCTCTCAGTAGGAGGACTACCCACGACCGGCGTGATCGACACGGGAGCGACGAGAAGTATCATCCGCGAGGACGCCGCCGAATGCATCCCCTGGATAACGAGGTCAGACACCAAGAGCCACTCAATTCGAATGGCAGGTGGTACAACCCAAAATAGCCTACGAACAATAACGGTGGAAATAAGGTTAGGCGTCAAGGCTGCAACACTTGAACTACTGGTGGTGAAAAGAGGCGTCGACCATCTCACCTTGGGGATAGATTTCCTGGCCGAAATAGGCACGGCTATGACCATCGGCGACGAGGTCGTAAAACTAAGCCGTCCGAAAATTCCATTGTCAGGCACGACCAGTGACCCCCACCCGGCGAACGACCCCCCGGAGATGGCCAGAGGACCAACGGCAACCCAGGCGACAGACAGCGGCAAAGCCACGCAGCCACCGAGAACCAACCAGTCAGCCACACACCGACGGTCAGGCTCGCAGCAGATCGCCAAGGAGCACAAAGCGCCCAGCAACCCCCCAATGATAAACGCCGAATGCGAAGCAGAAATCCAACGATTCATCGAAAAGGAATTAAGTAAATTCAACAGCGCCACGGTGTCCAACATAGCGTACCACTACATACGAATGAAGGATGAAATTCCCATAAAGCTCCGGTACCACAGGAAAAACCCAGCGATGCAAGCCATCATTGACCGAGAAGTCGATAAACTAATCGAAGCAGGATGCATAGAGCCATCCAACAGCCCATACAGCGCACCAATCGTGGTTGTACCTAAGCGCAACGGAGAATGGAGACTGTGCATGGACTACAGAGTGTTAAACAGCCGTTCGATCCCAGATGCCTACCCTCTCCCTCGTATAGAGCAGATCTTGGATAAGCTACGCCAGGCCAGGTGCATTAGCACAATCGACTTGAAGAATGGGTACTGGCAGATTCCGATCCACCCGAGCTGCAAGAAATACACAGCCTTCACAGTACCAGGCCGGGGTCTGTACCAGTAGCGAGTCATGCCGTTCGGCCTCCACTCAGCGCCAGCAACCTTTCAACGAGCACTCGACCGTGTCATCGGGCCCGAGATGGACCCCTTCGCCTTTGCATATTTGGACGACATAATCGTCATCAGTAAAAGTGCCAGCGAGCACCAGCAACACCTACAAAGGGTGTTTGAGCGCCTCCGAAGCGCAAATCTGGCAGTGAATAAGGATAAGTGCAAGTTCTTCCAAAGGGAACTACAATATCTGGGACATCTGATCACTGCAGGCGGCATCAGTACAGATCCGGAAAAGGTGTCCGCCATCAGAAGCCTGAAACCCCCTAACAACCTCCGGGAACTCCGTCGCTGCTTGGGTACAGCCTCATGGTACCGAAGATTCGTATCGGATTACACAGAAACGATCCACCCCCTGAGCCAACTGCTGAAGAAAAAAACACGCTGGGTGTGGGGAGAGCCCCAACAAAAGGCGTTCGACGAGCTAAAGCGCAAACTTACCGAAGCCCCCGTATTGGCCTGCCCAGATTTCAGCCAGCAGTTCACGATCCAGACAGATGCAAGCAATGTGGGATTAGGGGCCGTCCTAACCCAGGATCAAGAGGGTGCGGAACGAGTAATCGCATATGCGAGCAGGCGGCTGCGCGGAGCGGAAAGTAACTACTCAGCCACGGAGAAGGAATGTCTGGCGATAGTTTGGGCGGTCAGGAAGTTCAGACCCTATGTGGAGGGCTACCACTTCCGCATCACCACCGATCACCAGGCCCTCAAATGGCTTAACTCAATGGAGAGCCCCACCGGACGCGTCGCCCGCTGGGCCCTCGAGTTACAACAGTTTTCCTATGAGGTCGAATATAGGAAGGGGAAATACAACGTCATTGCGGACGCCCTGTCACGGCAACCCGAGGAGAGACACGAGGAGCTTCATCGAGCGTTCACCGCGACCACCCAATGTCCCTGGCTAACCAGCATGATGCAACGCGTGGTGATGGCACCCGCGAAACACCCGGACTTCACAATCATCGACAATAAACTATATCGCCATACGCCGCCAGCGATCTGCGACGAGGACGAAAATCCATGGAAACTGTGCGTCCCGAGGGAGGACAGAAAACGAGTATTGTTCGAGAACCATGATGCCCCTACGGCCGGCCACCTAGGGATCCGAAAAACGGCGACCCGCATTTTCCAGCGGTACTACTGGCCAGGAATATTCCGGCAGATAACCAGATACGTCCACGGGTGTGAATCCTGCCAGCGGTACAAGATAAGCCAGCAGAAACCAGCAGGGATGATGAGGACGCGAGTGCCGGAGGGGCCCTGGTGCACCGTGAGTGCCGACTTCATAGGACCCCTACCCCGCTCAACCACCGGTTGCAACATGGCCCTAGTCCTGGTTGACAAGTTTACCAAATGGTGCGAAATCGTGCCGCTGCGACAGGCCACCGCCACCACACTAATCAAGGCCTTCCGAGAACGGATCCTTGCCCGATTCGGGGCCCCAAAACTCCTCATCACCGACAACGGGAAGCAGTTCATCAGCCGACAATTCAAGCAATTCTTAGAGGAAATGGGCACGCAACAGCAGCTCACCGCCCCATACACGCCACAGGAAAACCCGACAGAAAGGATGAACCGTACCATCAAGACGACGATCGCGCAGTACACAGCCCAAGATCAACGCCGCTGGGACGCTCTGCTCCC
>NW_023999730.1:0-466 GCF_014805625.2 Glossina fuscipes
GTCTGTGCACGTCCGTCGGGGGTTTATTAGAAGACGAGCAGCCCCCCTCCAGCATCAAATGTAGTTTATAAAACGCATAGCGAATATGTATAGCTAGATTCATAAGATCACAAACCTATACTCTGTAAAGATAAAACCATAAAGCACACACCTAATATACACATACCTTGTAAGATAACATCATAGAACACACACTTAATAAACCTATACCTTGTACAGATTAATGCTTAATATCACACACCCATACCTTATAAAAGTAAAAGCTTAGAAACACACACCAAGGGTAGTGTAAGAAGAAAAGGTAGAAAATACCACTGAAGCACACCACAGCACAGATTAGGAACCCCAGGGCACCAAAAAGCTTAGATCCAATTTCAAAATGCACTAGCAGAGCCAAGAACCCAGATAAGAAAAGGAAAGCGTAGATTCAAATGCATAAAAGCTAGATTCAAAATCTCAATAGCAG
>NW_023999730.1:476-1650 GCF_014805625.2 Glossina fuscipes
CAATGTAGGACAAGCTAAGTAAAAACTCAAAGTATAAACACAAGAACTCAAACTGTTTGATGACAAAATTAAAAACCCTAATGTGTAAAACGACAAGTAAAAAGGGAAAAAAAAAACTCAAAATATCCACAAACATAAAGGGAAAGGAAAAAAACCACAAGTTACAAAAGAGAGAGCATAGTTGTGAGAACCCAACCCGTATTAAAAACATAAGTATAAGAGCACAACCCGACTTATGCGGTATGAACGCAGCCCAAACCTACGCAGAAGCTACAGCAGCTCTGCACCAGATATAGTACCGTTAGGTCACCTTGAAGCTTCAACTAATGCACCAAGCTGAAAGCATCGTTAGGGTAAAGAAAAACAGCAGAATTGAACTTAGGTAGGAAAAATAATAAGAACACCGCGATAATGCATAAATTGTATACACAAAATGTACAGAGACACGCTCACACATGTAGAAACACACAGAACACATGCAAACACAACGCACAAGCACCCACATACCTAACGGTGACTAGATCACGCGATTTGGTACCTGAGTGCTTAGCGAGTAAACACTTGAACAAAACCTAGTAATAAGCTACACACACAAAGCACAGGCAAGTACACAAGCACTCACATACCTGACGGTGACTAGATCACGCGATTTGGTACCTGAGTGCTTAGAGAGCAGACATGTGAACTAACATAGTAATAAGTTAGATGTAAGTTGGTTAAGTTAGACATAAGTAGGATCATGCAGGGTGCAACTGAGGTTGCGACTGCAGCCAACCTAAGCTAAGTATACACATAAGCTTATGTAAACACACAGAACAGGTTGGCGACAGGACAAGCGAGCGAGGTTTCGGCTATAAAAGAGCAGCGCATCGCACAGACTCGTTCAGTTTGGTGTCATAGCCGTCTAGTGCTCGCGATATTAAAAACGTAACGAAAAAAAAGAAGTGCAAGTAACACGAGGAAACCAGAACAAGCCGGTAATAATACGACAAGTCGGGACACCTCGCTGGTTCCTTCTCCTTGCCCCAGCCATTATCTACAAACTTCCCTGTACCAATAAAGTTAAGAAAACATAACACCATTCCCCCCGAAGGTCCTGAAGATTTATTAAAATTTTCTTGCAACGGATCCTGGATTGGCTGAGTCATACCCTGCCTAAGGAAACTCGTTACAA
>NW_023999731.1:0-181 GCF_014805625.2 Glossina fuscipes
TGTGTGTTTCAATTAAAAAAATATTTACTTTCAAAATCAGTTCATTGCCAAGTATTTACAGCGTCCAAATTTTACCTAAAAATTTATCTTTATCTTTAGCATTCTGATTGACGACATACTAGGTTAACTTAACCATTGCATTATTCTGTTCAAGCGCTTCAATAAAATGAATTTAAGGAAG
>NW_023999731.1:191-1006 GCF_014805625.2 Glossina fuscipes
TAAGGAAAAACACAGTTTTCTCTATTTATATTTACTATTATGAGAACCATTACCTGAAGCTGATGATTAACTGCTGGTTAATTCCAAAAACTTGAACGTTTAAATTTAAAAAATATTTACATTCAAAAGCAGTTCAATGGCAGGACTTTACAGCGTCCAAATTTTACCTAAACATTTATCTTCATTAGGCGTTCAGTTTGACAACACATTATGTTCATTTAACAATTGAATCATTCTACTAAAGCGCTTAAATAAAAGGACTTTAAGGAAGAGAAGATTTCAGAAATCGGGTCGATATTTCGTGTACATTGGTCTACTAAAGCGGCCACAATATAAAGAAAGGAGGAGGAATTGGGTACTAAAGGAATAAATTTGAACACAGATAGAGTTGCTATGTTATTGTTGTTATAGACCAATTACACAACAACATTAGCTAAGGAAAAACACAGTTTTCTCTATTTATATTTACTATTATGAGAACAATTACCTGAAACTGATGATTAACTGCTGGTTAATTCCAAAAACTTTGGGTGTTTCAATTAAAAAAATATTTACTTTCAAAAGCAGTTCATTTTCAAGTATTTACAGCGACCAAATTTTACCTAAAAATTTATCTTCATCAGGCATTCTGGTTGAGGACACATTGGGTTAACTTAACGATTGCATCATTCTGTTAAAGCGCTTCAATAAAATGAATTTAAGGAAGGGAAGGTTTCAGGAATCGGGTCGATATTTCGTGTACATTGGTCTACTAAAGCGGCCACAATATAAAGAAAGGAGGAGGAATTGGGTACTAAAGGAATAAATTTGAACAC
>NW_023999732.1:0-212 GCF_014805625.2 Glossina fuscipes
GTTATGGAATTTTGAGTTATGTTATTGAATTTTGAATAATGTGAGAGCACAGAATTTTGAATTAGTTATGGAATTTTGAATTATGTTATTGGATTTTGAATAATGTGAGAGCACGGAATTTTAAATTAGTAATGGAATTTTGAATTATGTTATTGAACTTTGAACAATGTGAGAGCACGGAATTTTAAATTAGTTATGGAATTTTGAATTAT
>NW_023999732.1:312-1429 GCF_014805625.2 Glossina fuscipes
TTTGAATAATGTGAGAGCATGGAATTTTGAATTAGTTATTGAATTTTGAATAATGTGAGAGCACAGAATTTTAAATTAGTTATTTTGAATTATGTTATTAAATTTTGAATAATGTGAGAGCATGGAATTTTAAATTAGTAATGGAATTTTGAATTATGTTATTAAATGTTGAATAACGTGAGAGTATGGAATTTTGAATTATGTTACTGAATTTTGAGTTATGTTATTGAATTTTGAATAATGTAAGAGCACAGAATTTTGAATTAGTTATGGAATTTTGAGTTATGTTATTGAATTTTGAATAATGTTATTGAATTTTGAATAATGTGAGAGCACAGAATTTTGAATTAGTTATGGAATTTTGAATTATGTTATTGGATTTTGAATAATGTGAGGGCACGGAATTTTAAATTAGTAATGGAATTTTGAATTATGTTATTGAACTTTGAATAATGTGAGAGCACGGAATTTTAAATTAGTAATGGAATTTTGAATCATGATATTGAATTTTAAATAATGTGAGAGAACGGAATTTTAAATTAGTTATGGAATTTTGAATTATGTTATTGAACTTTGCTTAATGTGAGAGTATGGAATTTTGAATTATGTTACTGAATTTTGAGTTATGTTATTGAATTTTGAATAATGTGAGAGCATGGAATTTTGAATTAGTTATTGAATTTTTAATAATGTGAGAGCACAGAATTTTAAATTAGTTATGGAATTTTGAATTATGTTATTAAATTTTGAATAATGTGAGAGTATGGAATTTTGAGTTATGTTATTGAATTTTGAATAATGTGAGAGTATGGAGTTTTGAATTATGTTACTGAATTTTGACTTATGTTATTGAATTTTGAATAATGTGAGAGCACAGAATTTTGAATTAGTTATGGAATTTTGAATTATATTATTGAATTTTGAATAATGTGAGAGTATGGAATTTTGGATTATGTTACTGAATTTTGAGTTATGTTATTGAATTTTGAATAATGTGAGAGCACAGAATTTTGAATTAGTTATGGAATTTTGAATTATGTTATTGGATTTTGAATAATGTGAGAGCACGGAATTTTAAATTAGTAATGGAATTTTGAATTATGTTACTGAATTTTGA
>NW_023999733.1:0-5381 GCF_014805625.2 Glossina fuscipes
TCCCCATAGCGTTAGTGGCGGCGGCTATGCAAGTCCTTTAACTGGTGAGTTGGCCCGCATTGTCGCTAATGGCAACCAGCGTGCTTATCAAGGATATTACGCGGCAAATAATAGCAACCTATTGACACAATCACACGGCCGTCAACAGCAACAGCAGCATTGTAGTGGTAATAATAATAACAATTATAACGCTGGAGTACAAGCCGCCAAAAAGTCGCCAACGTATGGCTCCAGTTCAGCTTCGTCGTGTTCTTCGTCATCAACGTCCTCCATATCGTCTAATTGTTCGAATACATCACACCGCCAAGAACATCCAAGTCAGCAACAACCACAGCTGATCAAAACTTCCAATTTGAATTTAGCCATTGAAACGTTAGCTGCAAAATCAAGTCACTACCAAACGGGTGGTGGATACCCACGACAGCCATACCAACGTGGGCAACAAAATCATAATAGCCATCATCATCATCATCATCGACACCACAATCACCATCACCATCACCATCAACATCACCATCAACATCCACATCAACCGCAATATCAACGTCAACAGCAGCAACCTCATCAACATCATCAACACCAACAACATCAACATCATCCTCAACCACTTCCGTTGCTACCCAATAATCCCACACAGCCCCAACACCAGAATTTTTATAACCTTACTTATGTAAGTACAGATGGGCATTGCAGCAGTTCTCTCAACCTCGCAAGCGGTACTTCAAGGATATGTAGTCCCGGATCGTCTTCCATGTCAGTAACTTCTTCGTCGGCGTCAAATCATAATTCAAAGTTGCTCGATAATAATAATGGTACAGGAGCAACTTTAATGCTAAGTTTCAATTCCGCAAACACTAACAATTACGCACAACGTTATCATCAGAGAGGACAATCACATCAGCAACCGCATTACCAGAATCAACAACCAAACTTCATCAACAAGAAGTTGTTGACACCACTGAACTTAATGTCTCCTGCGCAATCTCCCTCTGCTACCAACACTGTGTGCTATGCTCAACTTGATGAGGCTGTAACGGCGACGAAAGCATCGATATCTTCGTCATTGTCATCGAACGATGTTGGAACTTCCACGCAAACACATTCAACCAAATCAGTGAACACTGGGATTGGCAATGACTATGACTCTGATACCTCATCCACCCAATCCTCCGCTGTTTCTTGTCAGGGCCCTCAAGTTAAATATCAACCCTTGAAATCTTTGTCGTTATCGTCATCTTCGAGTTCTTCAGCGGCATCTTCTATTTCTTTGTCTACGCCAACGACCATAGACTGCAGTCAGACCAGCACTCCAGCACCATCAGCCACGCCGCTTCTTAGTCCTCTAGATTATAACGCATACAATTCTGTCATTCAAAACATTCCGCCTTCAACTACGATTCATCACAATCTACAACAGCGCTATCAAGCCCAACATCAACAACATATGTTAGCTTACAACCGGAATGTTCCTACTGCAGCTTCCAATCAGCTGAGTGCGCAGCAATTGTATCGTAATGGTGTTATTTCATTATTAAATCTGCAGACACAAAACAATGGCAGTACAAACTCTGGAGGCCATGGAATCGGTCAAGAAGATGATTACTTGCAAGCTCTACAACACCAACCACATCAAACGCATCATTTTTACTTCAGTGCAAACTCTCCCAGTACCGCATGTGATCAGCCAACGTTAGGGGTGACGTCAGCTTTAACAGCAAACCTTTCAAACTGCTCAGCAAGCAGTAGTAGTGGTTATTGGAGTCCTACACAGCACGCAAACTTACTCTACAATCAAACAACAAATGTTTCAGTCTCACCGCGCTTAAACGACCTAGATGAATTACAGCAATCATTGCCAACAAACCATGTGATGTCAAGCTTATGCTCGGCTGTAGGTGGTGGGCTCTGCATGAACAATTCAAATTCTAACGTTCATCCCAAAAGAGGAAGGTAAGTAAAAACATAATTTTAAAAAATTAAGAGATCTGTGGAATAAACCGAAATCTATTACAAAGCTCTGCACAGATTTTGTCACAACAACAGCAACAACGTGTTATCGTTCAACAACAACAGCAATCGTCTACTTCACTGCCGAGCAATTCTAATCCCAATATCACTTCTCTTAACGCGGGAGTACGTACGCGCTCCGGTGGCCGTAACCAACAAATACAAACATCTGTCATTACAAATGCTGGAAGTGGTTCACAGCAATCGCCGCCGCCGCCTTCTTTGCAAACTCATCTACTTACTCATCAACCAGCATCTTTACAAACTGTTCCGCAACCATCCCACAATTTGATTTATAACAATCCGCCTACTCATATGCGTGCATTGGCGGGCATAACTGCAAATCCATCTGTACATGATTTTTTTACACATACACCGCCGGATCGGTTTTTAGCTCGGGCACATCTTATTGAAGCTAAAGAAGCACCGCCATCTCTGCTTAGTAATACAAAGTGGGATAACCTATCGCAAGGTATTTGGAAAAAATTTATCAGTTCACAACAAACTAAGGAGACGTTTAAACAGAAAATGAAACTATGGCGCTACTTGTATCTGTTCATCAAGGTTAACGAAATAATACTTATGGCAAAATATGAAAATGTACTAAAGTTTTAATTTTCTTATAGAATGCCTATCCACGTTATGGCTTATATTTAGTAGGATCAACAATATCTGGTTTTGGATCTGATAGTTCCGACGTTGATATGTGCTTAGTATCACGTAGTGCGTCCAGTATTGATCCCCGGATGGAATCTTTGTTTAATTTAACTGTATTACGTGATTGTCTGAGCAAATCAGGTTAGTGTTGCTCTTTGACATTAGATTTAGTATATCCGTCAATTTGTCAGCTTTTCAATTTTTAAAATTTAGTATAAGGAAGCCAATATCTTTAGATACTATATATTGATTTTTAATAATATAATGCAGCGAATATATATATCTACGCTTTTTTTCTGGGATACGCCCACTTTTGCTATTTCGATGCAAAAGTGATTTATATCTACTTTTACGAACTCCCGTCAATTTGACGGGTACACTTTATGAATCGTCACAGTGTCGCAACAATGAAAAGAGGAAGCTGAAATTTAGCGCAAACATTTCTTGATCGGTTAAGAATATGAGCTAAAAAAATGGGTGCCATATGTTTACATACATGTCCACAATGCAGAAGGAACTAAACGTGCGCGGGAAACACAGACGATTTTTTCAAATTTACGTCTATAACTTTCGGTACCGTGAAGAATTGCTACACAAAGGTTCGCCACAACCGACTGCATATTCGATGCAAAAATGGTCGTAATTAGTTCGCTAATACGTCCACAATTAACGCCAAATCGCTCCCATTTTTTGACATCGTGTTCTTAATCGATCAACAAATTTTTGTGCAAAATTGGAGCTTCTTATCTTCACTTTCGCAACAATGACGATAGACAAAATTTATTCATCAAACTGGCAGGTTTTCGTAAACTAATTAGAAACGGGCGTAAAGTAAATGGCCAAAAATGAAATCAGGGTAAAAACATAACAAATCTTTACACGAATTTGCTATATTTTGACGAGACTAAGATAACATAATCATCATATTTTTATGTAAGTAAAAAAAAAAAATAAAAAAATACCGACCCATACGTTTATATTTTAAAATAAATAATAATAAGACAAATGCCAGGTTAAATTCCGTATGGGTTATTAAGATTAAAAACCAAGCAACTTCGGGAATGTAAAATACAAAAAAATTCTGAACCCCAATGGCAACTTTGCTTATAAAGTTAAGAATGCGTGGCAAGCCTTTGAAAAAATGTTCGAAAATCTTCTAGAATTTAGAAAAATTTAGAATAATTTAGAAAAATCCAACATTTTAGGTGAATTTGAAAATTTCAATTTAATTGAAGCCAAAGTGCCTATATTACGATTTCGAGATCGCATTCATCAGCTAGAAGTGGATTTAAATTTCAACAATTGTGTTGGGATTAAAAACACGCATTTACTTTATTGCTATTCACAATGTAAGTTAAAATACACATAGTGCATTCGTATATCTTCATTAACCTTAGTTGTTGCCGTTTCAGTGGACTGGCGTCTGCGTCCACTGGTGCTGGTTATAAAATTATGGGCACAATATCACAACATTAATAATGCAAAAAATATGACGATTTCCAGTTACTCGTTGGTGTTGATGGTAATACATTTTCTGCAATATGCTGTTAGTCCGCCCGTTTTGCCGTGCTTACATGATATATATCCAGACAAATTTACACTTGTAAGTATTTTCATCGATGCATATAACTTACATATATTTATTTTTTCTTGTAATGTCTATCCTCATACAAATAGTTGCGTTCCAATGATTTCGGTTATGTGGATATGAATGAGACTATAGGACCCTATGAAAGTAAGAATACCCAGACTTTAGGAGAATTGTTTTTATACTTTCTAGAGTATTATAGTTGTTTTGAGTAAGTGGTTCAAATTTTTATGTTCTGCTAATTAGGAATAACTATTTTTTATCTATATAATTCCAGTTATTCTCAATTTGCAATATCTGTACGTACAGGTGGCTTGTTACCTATAAATGTCTGTCGCACAGCAAAATCTTTAAAAAATGATATTCATCAGTGGAAGGCATTGTGTATTGAAGGTAGGTTACCATAATTTTTTATGAAATTGTTTGAAAACGATATTTTGTATGTATTTTTGTAATTATTATTAATAGAACCGTTCGATCTAACGAATACAGCACGTTCTGTATATGATTTTGAAACATTCGAACGTGTGAAGGCCGTGTTCGTGGCTTCGTGGCGTTTGCTACAAGAAACGTTAGAGTTGAATTCCGTATTTTCAACAGTTATTATACCTTCAGTGCTCCCCATTAATAAAGAAGGTTATGAGCAGTATATACCTACAAAATCTGTGTTAAAAGAATTAACATTAGCTGCTATGTCTACAAATGCCGCTACAATGACACACGACAATTGTCCTTGTAGCCAGGGCGGCATGTCGTCGGAGTGTTTAAGTTCAATGCATCATAATTGTGTCTTGAAAAATAATAATACGGCGGCAAGTGAAATTCAAAAAAAAGGCTTATCGAATTATGGTAGCGCTCAGAAACAAATCAATAGCTCCACCAATAATAACAACGCAAACACCAATGCTAATGCCGCCAACAGCACAACTTCAAACTTAACTACTTTGATTTCCTGAGTAACAGTGTTTTGTAAGGAAACTACTATGTATGGCAGCTGTTTTATATTCACAAACTCGACATCAATAATGCGGTCACCTTGTGTATGTAAGTTAAAAAAACTAAAACAACTACATGTAAAAAAGCATTTTCGTTCTTTTTTTTTTATATTTCCCATTTACAAAGTAATAAT
>NW_023999733.1:5391-6826 GCF_014805625.2 Glossina fuscipes
AATTATTTATTCTTATGCGTTACTTCCTTAGTTGATTTTTTAAAAAACTGGAACAACACGTGATGCCAGACACACTTAAATATAAAATGTTTACATAAATGCATCATATTCATGTCAGTACAACCAAACTTTATCATTTGACATGACTTTTTTTTTCCAAATTGCTTTGTTTAATTCAATTGACTTTGTAAACGTAGATGTTCTTGTTCGCTAAATTTTTTGCGACCGGGTGGTTTCCATTCACTTAAAAGACGCAATACTTTGCTTGCATATTCAGATCGGTTGGAACTCGTCGCTGCTGTTTTATCTTCGTTCTCTACGCTTTGGTACTTAGGTAGGGAGGGTGGTGTATTCGCCTCAATAGGAACTTTATCGGTTTTACAATATGTTTTGAATTTTTGACGATCTGAAGTTAATTTCTAGTTTTGACTGATTTAATGTACCCGTAGCATTAAATAAACACGCGACCCTCGACACGTTTAATTTCAACTAATTCTTCTTCTTATTGGTAAAAATTGAAGGCGGTTTAGTTAATAACCATTTGAACTGGATGTATGTTAACTTGAATTAAAGTGTTCAGTAAACGCTTTTAATTTGATAAGGAGCAAACCATAGAAGTGCAAAGGGTTAGTCGGCTAGTTAGTGCGATGTGTTTGTAAAAGCAGAAATAAAGCAAAAAATTGGCACAGCGCAGCACAGCACAACATATACCCAGGTCATGTCTTGGTAAGGTTTTGCGCACCCCGGAAAATTCGACTTAGTGCCTGACGAAAACGAACAGGAACATTCGGTCGGTAATAATGATACTAGAGTTGAAAAATGATAGAAATAACGTCTAATAAAATCGAGAATCGGCTTCTGTGCACATTATCCTCAAAATTATATTACGGATGTGTCGCGTTCTTCATTACAATTATTCATTGATAAACTTGTTTGTTAGTGCTTGCTTTAGCACATCTACATCTACATTTGCATCTACAAACAGTAGGAATTGACTTATGATCTTTTTAATGCCAATAGTTTTCAGTACATGTTTGTACTCCTCGAGGACGACAGCAAGAAAAAGCATATCTGCAATGTTTTCTAGAGCGCGGTAAATTTGAGCGCATGTCTGCACTTGTTGGCGGCCACAGCAAGAAGGAAGAAAAACTGAAACAGAAATTTGTAAATGCTGCAGTCATCTGTCTTCTCCTAACTAACGTTGCCGATCCATTTTTAGATCTCATTCGAAATCGTTTGTTTCAAACGAAGTCCTAACTTCGATCAAAAATAAAAAAAGGCGCAAAATTGATTCGAAGTTTGATCGCCTTGCGACGTGTGATGCCTCTCTGCTTCTCATGCTCAGAACATGAACATTAGTATCTATTTGCAAGGGTAAAAGAGGCTTCCTTGTAATGATTGTTAGGACCTGTTGGCATTTTTCATATATATACAG
>NW_023999734.1:0-379 GCF_014805625.2 Glossina fuscipes
TGATAATTGTTGTCACTTTGCGAAACCAATACGTTATTTAAATATACAGATAATCTTCGAAACATGGAATGCAGAAGATTATTTACAACGCCACATTTATCTTCAGAAACATCAGAATTATCTTTATTCTTCAATTGAACAACCAACTTTCAATAAACGCTGCAAAGGTCTCGATATGTATCGCCATTACCAAGACAGAGAAATTCTATGGAGCTAGGATTGTCTAAGGATTGAATAGGATTATATGAGACTTCTTCTGTATTTAGAATGCTGCTTTGTATAGAATGTGGTGCAAATAAATCTAATTCACTTTTCATACATTCTATATGAGTGCTCATAGTTTCTAAGCAAATATGTCTTTTACTTTGTTACGTAGATT
>NW_023999734.1:479-1262 GCF_014805625.2 Glossina fuscipes
GCTCATAGTTTCTAAGCAAATATGTCTTTTACTTTGTTACGTAGATTGAATTTTTTCGTGCGTTTCGAGGTAGATCTGCTTTGTGACTGATGTCTTTTACTACTTTTGCCAGAACCTTTTTAAAATTTAGACGATATCTTGTTGATTGCTTTTCCTGTTAAATTACTTAAAGCCTCTTTGCCTTGCTCTGCCAAAATATTTCTAAGTGGCTTGCGAACGAAATCATTGAGAATAGATTTGCCCGTATCTATAGCTTGGTCTTTAATCGCATTTAAATCTGAGAGAAACAACGGTTTTACATTTCTAAAAAAGGACGCGAAGAATGAACCCTTGCCACGTCTATGTTGAACGACTCGTGGTGATACATATAATGATCCTATGTGACTTATTCCATATCCGATTTGATTAGAGTAATATGAAGTATATACTTGCTGCATGTCAGTCTGTATGTCACTTCTGAATGAAATATTAATTGTGCTCTCATTTATATCGGTTTTATATTAATTGCGTTTCTTTTTTCTAGAGTAATGTAAGTAGGTGTAATGGTATCAGGAAAATTGTATTTGGAACCGTCTATACTAACTATGAGTATAGAGATGTCCTTTATAGTAGCAATTTCAAGGCTATAGTACTCTACGTTGGTGAACTCAAAACACTTGCTTTTTCCATTAAAGGACAAAACCCGAAGACATCTTAAAATTTTATCTCCAACGCAACGAGGTTTTATTATATCAGTATAAATAAATAATGGTGAATATTCCTGCGCTTGTTCTTGAGGTGTAT
>NW_023999735.1:0-236 GCF_014805625.2 Glossina fuscipes
TCGCTCGCAAAAGCGACAATTCGGAATTTCGCTACAAGCACTCCGACTAATAAGAACGAAAATACCACAGATGAATCTAGTTCGTTATCTGGGACTTCCTAACGTTGTGCATTCAACAGCAGCCGACTCCCCTGAAATCATTACGGCCCCGTTTTCATCGCTTATCAATTTCAAATTCGGCAAATCGTTGGCAGGAAACACTGGTGTCTCGATAGGTTGCGGTTCTTGTACCACCA
>NW_023999735.1:3236-3358 GCF_014805625.2 Glossina fuscipes
AAATTAGCAGAACAGTTCAGGGAGCAGTTAAATAAATGTATTGCAGCAGATCAAAATCGCGATAACTAAAATACTACAGGATTCTTAAAGATACTAATATGAAATATGTCAAGAAATTCTTT
>NW_023999736.1:0-418 GCF_014805625.2 Glossina fuscipes
TGTTTAATGCAAAAAGATACGATTGAGGGAATACTGCGATCAGAGCTCACTCGTTTTATGCCCACACATCAATAAAATGTGTTAGTGGGGAAATTGATTTTTAATCCTAATTTAAATTTAAGTTTTTGGTTGTTGTACTTATGGACTGAATTTTCACTGTACACCAATTTAAATATTTCTTCTAAAGAAAATGCATTTTTTTTGTCTTATAAAAATGTAATATGGATTTCGCTACTACGTTCGTTGCACAGTTTTCTGGGAAAATATTTGAAGTTTTTCCATCTTACAGGATTTTTTGAAGAATTCGTATGTGCTTTTTTACAATAATTTTTTTGTACGGTTTTCTAAGTGACTCATCTACAATATAAAAAAAGAATTGGCTGGATTTTCTCCTTTTCTTTCTTTCTTTTCTGAAAGT
>NW_023999736.1:518-3044 GCF_014805625.2 Glossina fuscipes
AGCACAACTAAAATGATTTCTTAAATTAAAACTTTCTTCAGCATAGTATACAAATTTTGTTAATAAGTGCTCACTTTGAATATATGCTTGAAAACTTAAAATGTGCTAGCATCTTTCTCTTGTAAGTGTGGGTGTAGGGGTGAGGATCTAATTTCCAGGTCTTCAGCGAAAACACGGTCGACTTGCGCTTAGTCATAACATCATGGGTATTCTTTTTAGCAACACTCTGTGGTAAGTTCGACAAACGTGTTTAACTCCCCCACTACTAACAATCAGGCCAACTTACATTGTGCTTAGTAGGCAAAGGCACAACACCTACAAATTGGGTACATAGCCGCTTGGCTGCGACCGCTTTCCCTATTTCTTACCCCTTTTTCTTTTCCTTCTGACGGTTAGAGGACATCCCCTGAGTGGTTGATCATTAAAAAAGGAAAAAAGGACAAATATCGTCAGTTCGATGTGGCCTCCGTCTTGGCAAGCCAACATCCCGGTATAAGTTTTTAAAAATAGTTCGATGTTAAATTTGTCGTCTCCTCTGACTCTTTAGAGATTTACACCAGCTTGCGTTGAAACTAAAAGAACGTCTCAAACTGATACGCACACAAAATTGAGAGAAACTTTTATTTTTACTTCGACGTGAATAAAAATTTTTTGGGGGAGTACTATTACTATTTGTTTATTTGTTTATTTCGTTATATATAACAACCACAGTCAGATTTTGGCAGAGCAGATTTCTTAAGCAGCCATGGGCGTGCTATGGTAAGGCCAACAAGAATTCCTGCAAATGTTTAGCCAATTTTCTCTTCAATTTTTTTAGTAATATATTGCTGAAGGTCAATTTTCTCCATTGCTCGATTCGTAATTAGAGATGGCCACGCTGATTTGCCTATTCGGTCTACCGCTTATTTCGCAAGGGAGTAATGCGACTCAGAAGTTTGTTAATGGTATTCCAATCGGAGTTTAAGACGTCTCGGTTAGTTGTAATGATAACCGTTCTAAGCTCGGTTTTGCGAACAAGGCTTCTAGCTCTGACTTCAGATGCAAAATGTTGCAGGGCTTTCGTCTACGATAATATTAACCTAGACTTGCCCTATGGCATCCTCTGGTACCAAGATAGGGAACAGCTCACGATTAGTTTTCTGACGACGAGATTTGGCGTACAATATTTTCTATATGTTAAGAGAGAAATGTCACAAGAGTTGACTTTTCAAAATTCACGGCGGAGTAAATACATCATTTTTGGGGAATGCTTCATCGGATGTTGGTGTTGCAAAAGACATAGCCTATTCTATGCAGGAATTAATTGCGGATTGACATCTTTTGATTTTTTGAAAATAATAGATGTTTTAACGCGTTGTACGAGAATCGATGAGCGTTGCCCGGAAACCATATGCGCTAGTTCTGATAGCTTGGTGATAAGCCGCTCCAAAATATTTATATTTGAGTTACCATAGATGATCGACAAGTCGACAAAGCCGTTTTTGCTGCAAAAACTTTTCCAAGCCAAGTAGTGTATGAAGAGCAGAAATCAATAACGTCGTAATAGTACATAATGAAATGCTACATACTCCAATTTCTCTAAAAAGCAATCGTAAGCCGACTGTTAGCTAATTTGAGGATCCACGTTAAAGCCTTGGCGCCAGTAATAAACTTGGGTTTAAATATTTTTCCATCAAATCGATTTTAAAATCATTTAATTTGAGTTTTTTGTCTTAAAAGTAGATTGTATTCGCACAGTAACGTTCTAAGAAGGATATCTGCGGTGCAACAGCGATGCATATTTATAAAAAAATCATACATATATTAGTTTGGGGAAAAAGAAATCCATTATTTTCATATGAACTTCAGGACTTTATTTAACATGCTGTGGATTGTCCAATTTGGGTCAAATATGCACCGTTTTGTTGTATGATTTGTTGCCATTTTAAAGGTAACTTCAAAATGCCTCTCTCATAGAAGTCCTGGTCTCTATTTGCAAAAAACTCTAGTAGTCGATTTTCACCATCCTCCCTAGACTCCAATTTTTTATCATTAAAGAAATTTTGCAATGCAAGAAAAAGATGATAATCGGTTGGTGCCAAGTCCGGACTGTATGGCGGATGCATTAAAACTTCCCAACCAAGCTCCCGAAGTTTCTGGCGAGTCACTGTAGATGTGTGTGGCCTAGCGTTGTCCTGGTGGAACACGACACCTCCCCTGTTGGCCAATTCTGGCCGTTTCTGGTCAATCGCTATCTTCAAACGGTCCAGTTGTTGACAGTAGAGATCAGAATTTAGCGTTTGGCCAAATGGAAGCAACTCATAATAAATAGTTCCCTTCCAATCCCACCAAATGCATAGCAAAACTTTCCTGGCCGTTTGAGGTGCTTCACCGCTCTTTGACAACGATCGTTTTCGCACAGGGTTATCGTATGTGATCAATTTCTCATCTCATCACCATCCGCTTAAGAAATGGGTCTATCTCATTCCGTTTGGCCAAGGCTTCGCAGATGGAAATTCGATCCATCATGTGTTTTTCTGTTAATTG
>NW_023999737.1:0-252 GCF_014805625.2 Glossina fuscipes
GATATTTTGATGAAATTTGTCACGCTCAGATGCCTTGCTTCAAGGACAAACGCTATTGAAAATGATTCAGGACGGACCACTTTTTCGATCGTTCGAGATCATGTCTTTACGGTAGTATAGGGTAGGCCATGGCCTACTATGGAGTTTTTGCTGATTATTTAACGAAAAGAATTTTTCTTTTTGGGTTTATGCACATAATAGTTTGTTTTCCTTGTGCATATTCTTTGCTTTTATTGAATTTTTCAAATTGTT
>NW_023999737.1:352-1351 GCF_014805625.2 Glossina fuscipes
AAAAATTTTTTTTTTTTTTTTTTTTTTTTTTTGTAAAATTCAACTTTATGATATAAACCAAGTGCAATGGTTCTGTACAGTATCGAACCGAAATCTTTCTTTAAAGAACGATTTGCCAAGACCCACAAAAAATATGCTTCAACTTTCACACGGATCTCATCATTTCATCTCAAATTTTCTTCTTAGAGCATGCTTTTAACATTTGTAAACAGATTATATAATCGAGAATTATTTTCAGAAATCTTTGAATTTTTTCGATTGTAACCTTGCGCAGCCACGATCAGCATCATCGCTATGCCTAACGGTCCTTTTAAGTTAAGCAAGCCACCGACAAATTATTGTTTTCGAGCGGAAATCTTACCCTGTGTCGAGCGGTACACAGCGGTATACTTTCCTATCAAAAAAAATATTGCTTAATCAATACACGATATTTGGATATTTCCCTTGCCTTGAGCATAACCAAAGTAGCGTCACTAAGACCGATGTATTTCGTAAGCGCATGATCGCAATGAAATGAAATTTTCCTAAGCGTCGTTTGATTGTTGGCACTATTTAAAAATGATATTTTGATGATTTTACTACGGACGATATCCACTCGTCGATCTTTAGAATTGATTAAGTGATTTGATTGATTTAAGTGTTCGGCTGCTTCGTGATAAGACGCGGAACTATGCTAAGCCGAATTTTTGGCAAAGATGTGAAACCTTAAAATCCCATGAGTATATACTCTACCCACAATGTTTTCCAGTTTTTTTTTTAGATTTTTTAAAGAAATTTGCATTGGATCATCGTCACATTACGTTCTTAAATCTTAGCTATTGTCGGAATTTGGTGATTATATGCTATTTTCAGGAACTGAACCTCTTCCCCTTTCAAAAATATTTAACTCATTGTTGTTGCAAGTCTTGTGACAAGATTCTCCTTTTTTGACTCAATCCTAAAAAAGTAATTTTCTGGTATGAATTCTTAAATATAATTATATTTAATGTTTAAATTCAC
>NW_023999738.1:0-363 GCF_014805625.2 Glossina fuscipes
CGATCGATTACTTGCCCGTTTATTCATCATGTTTTCTTTTGTTCGCCCTACAGGTCGTAATTTTTGAATTATGAAGTGTTTCGGCCCAAGGACGAAAGCTACTGAAAATTTTTTCGACCACTTTTTCGACCACTTGCCATGTAACGCCCTATTCTGAAAACTTGTTATATGAATAACCGTAGAGTTATGTAGGGCATTTACTTGTTTGTAAGTAAAAAGTTAATAATTCATTGTGAAAAGAGGCACTATTATTGAAAATCTGAACGTTTTCACAAAACAAAATGTTTTTTTCAATGATGTAAAACTTGGGAGTCCAAACAGACAAATATTTTTTTATAGTACTTTTTTATCAGTTGTTGAGAA
>NW_023999738.1:463-2407 GCF_014805625.2 Glossina fuscipes
AAATTTTGGCTTAAAGGAGCAATGTTCCGCTCAGCGCACGCTTTACTGTGTTTTGATATTTTCAATATCAACCCGCATGTTTCTGCCAAATTTTAATTCAGTAACTTAATTTTTGCGGCCTGGGTGGTCTTGGCCCCAGACTTACAGATGGATAGATATGGCTAGGTCGATTCAGAAGTTCAGGCTGTCCAGGGGTTTTTTAAGAACATTTCATGCCATGTCTGAAGCTTTCTCTTGGGTTCGCGCGTTGTATTCATTGTTTGTTTACTGGAAGTTTAGTTAGCCGAAAGCGTTAAGATGCTATCCCTTGAGTATATGTTTGTGTGAATGTAACAATAACAGCAACAATTAGATATTATTATATGCATCCCAATGTTGTTTCATTTGAACAATGCGGCCTTATAGCTTCGATGTTGGATAATATGTTAACAGCGTGAGCTCAATGTATAATTTTCTAATAACATTAGCGTATCTAGCTTGTAACTGCATTGCTTCTTATTGACTATGACTTTTTATTGACTTCTGCGAAAGAAATTTAAGGTAATGGTAATCTAGGGTAAGAGGGTACTCTGTTGACAGAGTAACTACCACGAGATATTTTTGGTTATTGTTATGTTTCTCTTGAGGGCTTGTTTGTCTTTTGGCGAAAATTTTGAAACGCGTTGCTTCTCGATGGTACTATAATATTGGCTTTTCTTCCATTGGTAGTTATTAAAAAAGTATTTTCACGCTGTTAAAATAAAACTATCTTCGGCGCTTTTAATTATAATCTGAAAAAATCCTCCGTTGAGCGGTCTACTCTAAATTTTCATTGTACGCAGTTTCACCAAAACACTTTACAGAAATACATTGGATTTGGATTTACATTGGATTTTTGGATTGGATTATAAAATTATATAATCCAGATAATGTCCTGCTTCATAATCGGTTTAATGTTTTCTAAATTACCAATCTAGCTTACCAACTCACACCAAACTGTCCATGCACCAATACAACATAGTATGGCTTTCCTAATATTAACTATAAAAGGCTAATAACTGGGGTGGAAAATATAAAAATGAATTTAATCTTTCTTGGACAAAGTATTGACAATAAGGCGATCTAAGGTGCCTTTGTAATTTGTGTTTACCTGCGAGAAGGTAAGTCCTTGTGGAAAAACAATAATGGAAGAGCGGCACACAAACGCTGAAAGTACTGCAATCTAAAATTTTTCCATCAACGATATAGACTGGTAAGAAAATCTAATTACGGTAAAATAAAAATAGCAAAATACCATATTTCGCTTATATTCTGGATTTAATATTGGTTAAAACTGCTCAGTATCCTTGAACTTGTGAAATTTTCTTCAGTTTGGGAAATCTTTTATAGAATCAACTTATTATATATTTATCTATCAGTCAATTTATGTTGCTCACGCGTATACAATTTGCATAAACATGATTATCGTCCACGCTTGAAAGCTTATACGTTTATTTAGGCTTATACGTTTTTATTACTTTCAATCAACGTAGTGAGAAATGAAAGCAGTATTTCTATTATTTTGTGTATAAAGAGGTTTAATATTCATTTATTTTATAAAATATTTTCTATATTCTTTTTTAACTTTTAGTCCTAGAGCTTATTTCTTTGTTCTGCTTACATATATGTTACTTAAAACAGCCCATATTTTACGGGTTAAAAAAAATTATTCCATCTCACTTAAATTTTCCACCTTTATGTGAAATATTATTTCCTGTCGATGTTTCTCCAGAAATATGAAAGCGGCAAATTTTTATCGATTTTTTGATTTTATTCATAACTCTTTGGTTTATCGGGTTTGTCGTATTTGGCCGAACATTAAAAGTTGAGATCTAGACTAAGGGGCATAAATATATGCACAGACATCAATACAAATGGACCTACGTGTTTAAATCAATACAGGGAATTATCTCCAGTCGTCGTAAG
>NW_023999739.1:0-1751 GCF_014805625.2 Glossina fuscipes
CATCTGATTTTCGTTTTAAGAAAACCTACACTAAAAATTTATAAGAATAATACATCTGATTTTCGTTTCAAGAAAACCTACACTAAAAATTTATAAGAAAAATACATCTGATTTTTGTTTCAAGAAAACCTTCGCCAAAAATTTATTGGAAAAGTACATCTGATTTTCGTTTCAAGAAAACCTGCACTAAAAATTTGTAAGAAACACACATTTGATTTTCGTTTCAAGAAAACCTACACTAAAAATTTATAAGAAAAATACATCTGATTTTCGTTTCAAGAAAGGCTGCGCTAAAAATTTATAAAAAAAACATACATCCGATCTTTGTTTTAAGAAAACCTACACCAAAAATGTATAAGAAAAATACATCTGATTTTCGTTTCAAGAAAACCTACATGAAAAATTTATAGGAGAGATATCGTTTTAAGAAAACCTACGCCAAAAATTTATAAGAAAAATAAATCTGATTTTCGTTTCAAGAAAACGTGCGCTAAAAATTTATAAGAAACACACATTTGATTTTCGTTTCAAGAAAACCTACACTAAAAATTTATAAGAAAAATACATCTGATTTTCGTTTCAAGAAAACCTGCGCTAAAAATTTATGAGAAACACACTTCTGATTTTCGTTCCAAGAAAACCTACACTAAAAATTTATAAGAAAAATACATATGATTTTCGTTTCAAGAAACCTGCACTAAAAATTTATAAGAAACACACATCTGATTTTCGTTTCAAGAAAACCTACACATAAAATTTATAAGAAAAATACATATTATTTTCGTTTCAAGAAAACCTGCACTAAAAATTTATAAGAAACACACATCCGATTTTCGTTTCAAGAAAACCTACACCAAAAATTTATAAGAAAAATACACCTGACTTTCATTTTAAGAAAACCTACACCAAAAATTTATAAGAAAAATACATCTGATTTTCGTTTCAAGAAAACCTACACCAAAAGTTTATAATGAACACACATCTGGTTTTCGTTTCAAGAAAACCTACACCAAAAATTTATAAGAAAAATACATGTGATTTTCGTTTCAAGAAAACCTGCGCTAAAAATTTATGAGAAACACACATCCGATTTTCGTTTCAAGAAAACCTACATCAAATATTTATAAGAAAAATACATCTGATTTTCGTTTCAAGAAAACCTACATGAAAAATTTATGGGAGAGATATCGTTTCAAGAAAACCTACGCCAAAAATTTATAAGAAAAATACACCTGACTTTCATTTTAAGAAAACCTACACCAAAAATTTCTAAGAAACACACATCTGATTTTCGTTTGAAGAAAACCTACACCAAAAGTTTATAATGAACACACATCTGGTTTTCGTTTCAAGAAAACCTACACCAAAAATTTATAAGAAAAATACATGTGATTTTCGTTTCAAGAAAACCTGCGCTAAAAATTTATGAGAAACACACATCCGATTTTCGTTTCAAGAAAACCTACATCAAATATTTATAAGAAAAATACATCTGATTTTCGTTTCAAGAAAACCAACACATAAAATTTATGGGAGGGATATCGTTTCAAGAAAACCTACACCAAAAGTTTTTAAGAAAAATACATCTGATTTTCGTTTTAAGAAAACCTACACTAAAAGTTTATAAGAAACACACATCTGATTTTCGTTTCAAGAAAACCTACACCAAAAATTTATAAGAAAAATACATCTGATTTTCGTTTTAAGAAAACCTACACCAAAAATTTATAAGAATAATACATCTGATTTTC
>NW_023999739.1:1761-3512 GCF_014805625.2 Glossina fuscipes
CATCTGATTTTCGTTTTAAGAAAACCTACACTAAAAATTTATAAGAATAATACATCTGATTTTCGTTTCAAGAAAACCTACACTAAAAATTTATAAGAAAAATACATCTGATTTTTGTTTCAAGAAAACCTTCGCCAAAAATTTATTGGAAAAGTACATCTGATTTTCGTTTCAAGAAAACCTGCACTAAAAATTTGTAAGAAACACACATTTGATTTTCGTTTCAAGAAAACCTACACTAAAAATTTATAAGAAAAATACATCTGATTTTCGTTTCAAGAAAGGCTGCGCTAAAAATTTATAAAAAAAACATACATCCGATCTTTGTTTTAAGAAAACCTACACCAAAAATGTATAAGAAAAATACATCTGATTTTCGTTTCAAGAAAACCTACATGAAAAATTTATAGGAGAGATATCGTTTTAAGAAAACCTACGCCAAAAATTTATAAGAAAAATAAATCTGATTTTCGTTTCAAGAAAACGTGCGCTAAAAATTTATAAGAAACACACATTTGATTTTCGTTTCAAGAAAACCTACACTAAAAATTTATAAGAAAAATACATCTGATTTTCGTTTCAAGAAAACCTGCGCTAAAAATTTATGAGAAACACACTTCTGATTTTCGTTCCAAGAAAACCTACACTAAAAATTTATAAGAAAAATACATATGATTTTCGTTTCAAGAAACCTGCACTAAAAATTTATAAGAAACACACATCTGATTTTCGTTTCAAGAAAACCTACACATAAAATTTATAAGAAAAATACATATTATTTTCGTTTCAAGAAAACCTGCACTAAAAATTTATAAGAAACACACATCCGATTTTCGTTTCAAGAAAACCTACACCAAAAATTTATAAGAAAAATACACCTGACTTTCATTTTAAGAAAACCTACACCAAAAATTTATAAGAAAAATACATCTGATTTTCGTTTCAAGAAAACCTACACCAAAAGTTTATAATGAACACACATCTGGTTTTCGTTTCAAGAAAACCTACACCAAAAATTTATAAGAAAAATACATGTGATTTTCGTTTCAAGAAAACCTGCGCTAAAAATTTATGAGAAACACACATCCGATTTTCGTTTCAAGAAAACCTACATCAAATATTTATAAGAAAAATACATCTGATTTTCGTTTCAAGAAAACCTACATGAAAAATTTATGGGAGAGATATCGTTTCAAGAAAACCTACGCCAAAAATTTATAAGAAAAATACACCTGACTTTCATTTTAAGAAAACCTACACCAAAAATTTCTAAGAAACACACATCTGATTTTCGTTTGAAGAAAACCTACACCAAAAGTTTATAATGAACACACATCTGGTTTTCGTTTCAAGAAAACCTACACCAAAAATTTATAAGAAAAATACATGTGATTTTCGTTTCAAGAAAACCTGCGCTAAAAATTTATGAGAAACACACATCCGATTTTCGTTTCAAGAAAACCTACATCAAATATTTATAAGAAAAATACATCTGATTTTCGTTTCAAGAAAACCAACACATAAAATTTATGGGAGGGATATCGTTTCAAGAAAACCTACACCAAAAGTTTTTAAGAAAAATACATCTGATTTTCGTTTTAAGAAAACCTACACTAAAAGTTTATAAGAAACACACATCTGATTTTCGTTTCAAGAAAACCTACACCAAAAATTTATAAGAAAAATACATCTGATTTTCGTTTTAAGAAAACCTACACCAAAAATTTATAAGAATAATACATCTGATTTTC
>NW_023999740.1:159-1463 GCF_014805625.2 Glossina fuscipes
ATCATATATATATATATATATATATATATATGTATAAGTTTTTATTTATTTTTTTTCATTTTTGAAAATTAATGAACAATAAAGTAAATAATAACCAAAGAGTGCAAAGATAATGAAATAATAATAAAATCTAATAAAAATTTTTAAATGAAAAATTTTACAATTTATTCATTTTTCAAATATTCGCGATTTATGTAAGTTGAAAATAATTGTATAAATATTTCAACAAAAAGTTTTTAAATAATTTCTTTCTGTATATGTTTGCGTAGAAAGTGTGATAAATAAGTAATGGGAAAGGAGTGTTTATTATCTCAGTAAAAGAGAGACAACGATAGTAATAGGAGAAAAAAATTTGCTTATAACATATACACGTTCTACAGAACTCGGTTAATAATGGGTCGCGCCCAGTGGGTTAATCATCGACTTTCTTATATTATATGTATACAGTAAAAGTTCCTTATTCGCGGTGAATACGTTACATAAAAATGCCGCGAATACAACAAACCGTGAATACCGTGAATGGTAATTTATATGGGATTATAGGGGATACGTTCCTAGGTGATAAAATAAAAAAAAAAAAAATCTAATATATAAAAAAATCAATTTAATTGAATGCGAATGTGCATCTAGTTTAGTTTAGCTTAGTTTCCCTCTTTACGCAATTTGTTATTTGGGGAAATTACTTAGCTGAAATGAACTAGATTTGGGATTTTCGCAACAATACTTTAGTCATTGAGTAATACGGTTCCTCACATTCTGTTTGTTTACGTTGTCAAAAACCGCGAATAAAGAAATTTGTAGCCGCGAATATGGGAATTGGTCGCATTTTTTTCATCCGCGAATAGTGAAACCGCGAATAAAGGAAGCGCGACTACGGAACTTTTACGGTATATGTGTAATGCCGTTATATAGGTACCGATATTTTCAACGGATTTGGAAAGTCCTTTTATCATGTTTTAGATCGGTATCTTGTACGATTTTCTTGTCGAATCATTCCTCCGTACCAAGTTAAGGATTTTTGCCTAATGTGGATGAAAAAAAAGAAGACAAAGTCTCTTTTCAAACTTGATACGTGACCAGCAGGTGTATTTAAAATGTGAATAAGAGTCGCGATTATCAAGCACTCGGTGCTCGCGGATCCAAATCCCAGTGCGGTCTGACCATACTTGCTCGTGTCTTGGAAAAGTTGACTGAAAAGCTCCCACTTGTGCGTTACAAAATTTCGCTGTGTAATGCCTGCTTTCCTATTTGCATGTAAATGAATGTATTCTCTGTGGTCTGTCTTGCAGAGAGTAAGAGAGGAG
>NW_023999741.1:0-1658 GCF_014805625.2 Glossina fuscipes
TTGGATCCAGTATTACAGCAATACCAGCTCGGGGGAAACTACACCACCGTAGAGTATCCTGCAGATAGCAGTGCAGCATCACTCTTTAACAGCCTCAGCCGAAAGCTGAACCTCCTTTTTAAAATGTCCGACAACGAAACGACAGACATCACTCGCAACGCCGGTAGCAACATCGCAGATAATGGTCACAGCGGTCACCGCCAACCAGGCCCAGCAGGAGAAACAGCTAGCTCGGATCTAGACCTAGCGAGCATGCTAAAACAACAACGTGAAATGCTCCTAAGCTGCATGCAGGAGATTAGCCACCTAAAGCAGGAGAAGTCCGCAGCAACGCAGCGAACCCAATCACGAGACGGCGAAGGGACGCAAAATTTTATGATAGCAGCATCGACTTCAACACCACAACAGCAGATGCCACCCCAGACAGTAGCGCAGCCCAGCGGCAGTTACCACCACGACCAGCAGACAGGACAGCAGCGCACCAGCGATGAAAACACCCGGAGGCGGAACATAGACCTCAATCGCTGGCACATTAAATTTGACGGCTCCGGTAAGGGTCTTACGGTCGAGAGCTTTGTGTTCCGAGTGGAACGGCTCAGACAGCAGCACCAGATAAGCCATGAAGAATTGTTTGCCGAGTTTCACTGCCTAGTGACCGGTCCGGCCAGCAAATGGTATTGGCAGCTGCTCGAGGATAGAGAAGGAGACATCACCTTTGATTATTTCACGCTGAAAGCTGAGCTCCTCAACAAATTCAAGACTGCAGACTCTGATTACGAGATAATCAGAGAAGTCATGGAGCGAAAGCAGCAGCATGCGGAGAGCTTCGAGGACTATTACGCGGAGATACACGACCTGACATTCCGCCTACGCAGAAAGATCCCGGAGGCAGAAATGATTAAAATAATGAAGTCCAACCTTAAGCCTAGTCTGGCCGCACTGATTTTCGCCACCAAAGTAGAAAGCATTGGCGAGTTCAAATCCGAGTGCAAGAGGGCGGAAAAGCTGTTGAGAGAAAATAGAAGCAGGCCGAAACACGTGAGCGAGATCGGTCAGGGAGGTGAAAATGGTGACGGGGTTCATCGCGAAGCAGTCGAAGCCCTAGCGCCGCGGCATGGTCCAAACAGCGACAGGCAACGCGAAAACGGCGGGGCTATGAAACACCAAAAGAGATGGATCAACACAGGCCACACAAGTAACCATCCGGACGAGCGGCACCATCTGCAACCGGCAGCATCACGTGCAGGCCAGCCAAAACAAGAAGCAGCAGCAGCAGTGGCAACACCCCAGCACTGTACCACCACACCAGCACCAGCGATCGCAGTGAAGACAGCGCAGAGCATGGCCTTCTGCCAGTCACCCTTCCATCTGATGGCCTGCTATGTGTGCGGTATGCCGGGAGATCACTTTCTGAGAAATCCAGCAGAAAACACTAGAGAAGATCGATGCAGGTGTCCTTTCCACCACATGGTCTGTTTCATATGCGGCAGGAATGAGAGCTACGGCGCTGTACCCGCATCGGAAAACACCAGGCTGGCGAGGCAAGCCGGGAACCCCTGCCAGACGAAACGTCACCCGGAACAGCAGCAACCACATCAACATCAACACCAACAACAACAGCAACAGTGACAACAATAGCAATAACAACACCATCAACA
>NW_023999741.1:1668-3635 GCF_014805625.2 Glossina fuscipes
GCAATAACAACACCATCAACAGTAACAACACCACCAACAACAGCAACCACATCAACATCAACACCAGTAACATCAACAGTAACACCAACAACAACAACAGCAATAACAACACCAGCCTCAGCAGTGACAATATTAACGCGAGCAGCAACAGGCACAACGATAACACCAGCAACGGATCAAGGCATCCCCGAGTACCGAAGCTTGGCACAGAGGATCGCGGACTACCAGCGGAAGCGACACGAGATTTTCAGCGCAGAAATTTTTAGAAGGCGGGCGCTCACGAGGAAACATAGAAAAATTCTGATATTACGCCACAGGAGGAAGGCGTACAAGAGGTTTCAGCGAGAGGAGGTCTCAGCGATTGTTTCCCTAGAACACGATGACAGGTTGTTTGCGCGGACCAAGGTCGACAACACCGAAGTAACCGCTCTTCTGGACACAGGAGCCAGCGTTAGTTGTTGTGGGGCCGGAGCAACGAGATTCCTTGAGAACCGAAGGCATCGAATCATCAAGCTAAGGGATCGACACGTTAAAACAGCAAATGGAGAAAAGACCTCAGTAACGGGGCTCATCACCTTACCCGTCGAGTGGGAGGGCGAAACCAGGAGTATTGAGTTCTATATAGTACCAGCTTTGCAACAGCAATTCTATTTCGGCATCGACTTCTGGAAGGCTTTTGGCTTATCTGTCGCCACCAAAGCAGACACTATTAAGTCGCCGAATAAATGCCAAGTTTTAGACGCCATAAGCCAAGGAAACGATAACTCCAAGAGCTACCGAAACTCGTCACTTCAACTGACTAATGTAAAGCAAACCTCTCTAGGTGAAGGTAAGGAAACATTGCCACACAACACACGCGAAAAGTTCAGCGGATCTATTGAAATCACCTCGTCAACGTCACCTTTACGTAATCGGCATCAACAAAAGCAGCAGAGCCAGCTCAACAACGCTGAAACGACAATAGCAGTAGTAAGTCACCGTAACCAGCTATTGCCTTCTGCGACAGCTATCAGCGACATTGCTAATCATGCTAAGCGAAACGAACTGGCGAAACGTACACGCATCAGTGAAAATTTAAGTAGTCAACATAGTACACGGAAATCTTCAAGGCGTCATCCACCTGCAACTACCGTAACTGCAACAGCTCAGCATAGTAAATCTTGTTCTCAGCCTGCCCCGCAAGCGTACATAAACCAGGCTCCAACAAATCTAGCATCAAGCGGCCGCTCAACGATGATAAACAGTGAACTCAAATTCTCTACCAACACGAGTGGTGGAAGTAATAATGATGGCAGCAGTAGTCGAACACCTTTCGACTTGGCCACGGAAGCGTTAAGAGGTTCACGACCCATAGATCGCGAAAGGTTGCTAAACTTGTTGCAAAGAATCGCAAATGAAAGTCAACAATATCCGATGCAAAATCTACTACTCAAAGGGTTTCTCGACTTACGGAATGAACAGATTAGACAGCTTAGCCACAAGGTGCAAGTTCGATGACACCAGCTAAAAGACAGCTAGCTAGCTAGGGGTATAACAAGCCGAAGGTATTCTCTTCTCTAAAACCTCTTGAGTATACACCGAGTCTGCCCGGCTAACTCAGTCGGTAGAACAGAGACTCTTAAACTCAGGGCGTGGGTCGAAGCCACACGTTGGTCCGTAGTAGTCGGTCGTTGAGGGTATAGTCGGTCTGTCCGCGGACTTTTTGACGTACACATTCCATATCGCAGGCGATATCGATGGGTCCGAGCTGTAACGGCCGCGAACAAACCTTGGGTAGGGTGTCTGTCGGTCTGTGTCAACCGCAAGCGGCGCAATAACGGCATGCCGTTAGACAAAATCATGCGATTTTGTGGTACCGCAAGTAAATCGCATGATCTTGCGGTATATGTGTTTATTTTTTTTTCTTTTCTGATCTCCTTATTTGCAAGTACAGGCAAAATCGTATGATTTTGCGGTACCTTTGCTTG
>NW_023999742.1:151-1086 GCF_014805625.2 Glossina fuscipes
ATATATATATATATATATATATATATATATATACAAAACTGCAGCCCCTTTTACTTGCATAACAAACACAACCACACAAACAAACATTTTAATTTTTGTTAAAAAAGAAAATAACAGAAACTTTAAACGCCCGGCCCACCTTACTTCTAATCTAAATATCCCAATCTCCCGTTTGCATTTCATTAGAACGGCTGAACCTTTCTCCCGCTCCCTTCCCCTACTTGCGATGATGATTAAGTTTTGTAGAGAAACTTTAAAAAAACATATGCTTTATCTTAAATTGTTATTAAAGTAAATACGAACAAAAAAGAATCACAACAACAACACATACACACACACACACACACGCGCGCGTACACATACATACATACATACATACATATGCAAAGCAAGGAAAAGTTAGAATGAAATAATTAAAATTCCCTTAGTTTAAACGCAACTATAGAGTTTTTCCGTTCCGTATATAATATTAACGTTTATATAAAAGCATACGCATTCACATACACAAATACTAGCATATATATGTAAGCGTACAAACACATGCATATGCATAAAAACTCTGCCTAAGGCATAAGTCATTCATTCATCGATGGAACATCATCCCTCTTACACCATGTCATTGATTTATAGCGCACTACATACCTATGTCCAGGAACCACATACAACATACATACGGACGTCCGTAGGTCCAATAGCTGATGGTGCGCTATATCGCTTATATACATGACATCCGCGAACACATGCGTACCTACGTGAAAATAAACACACATATGAAGCATATAAAAAATACGAATAATTATATACACATACTGTGCATGTATAGTGTAAGTAGTAGTTTATCGTTAAAGTATAAAGGAAAGAAAAAAGAAAACTTCCCCTTAGAGTAGAATACTGTCATACCTCATAGTCAAAATAAAACTTAAAAAAAAAAAAAC
>NW_023999743.1:0-609 GCF_014805625.2 Glossina fuscipes
TTTTTATTCTCATATGTCGTTCGATTCAGGTAGACGGCCATATATTAATTAAAAAAAACATAGTAGTAGTTAATGGAGTATTGATATTAAGTTAGCTCTAAGTGCACAACGACTAACAACGGTTTTCAATTGAGACATGGCAGGGCTGGAAAATTCAATCTCAGTAGAATTCAAAAACGCGTGGATTCCGGTCCGGTTTGTGACTTTTGAGATTTCCGGTTTTTCCCTCCCTGATTGCCAGCCAAAAAACGCGCGATTTGTGTTTTCAGTTGAAACGCCCCTCCGTAGTGTAAGTCAATACGTGTACAACCTGTTTATCCGTATATTAAGAACTCGCCTAGTTCTGTGCAAATGAATGTCAAGGAAGCAACGTGATAACAACACTGCTAATAAGAACTTTGTTCATATAAGTCATACAAAAGTTCGTGCAAATCTAAATCTCACTTATTAAATACGTAAGTAAAGCGAACTATAAATTTTCTTGCAGAAAGAACTCTGGACAAACCAGCGAGAGAGTCCATAGCAAGGGGAAGATTTATTCACCACATAAGTTTCAGTTTTCCCGCTGAGATTTAAAAATGGCGTTGCCTACGTTTCTGAAGAAGCCGC
>NW_023999743.1:709-2307 GCF_014805625.2 Glossina fuscipes
GTTTCAGTTTTCCCGCTGAGATTTAAAAATTACGTTGCCTACGTTTCTGAAGAAGCCGCACGCTCAAGCACGCATAAATATTTCTACTCTAGCGTTAATACTTCGACGCTCATTAGTTCAAAACATTTTATTATCATATAAAGGAGTTTCTAGTGGGTGCTATTCTAGTTTACGCACATGTGTTGTGAATTGCGCTTATTTTCATTTTTTGCTTTCTTGCTTTCAAGACGAGCTTCATAGTTTACCCACGCTCTTTAGCAAAACCTGGACAATGGACTTTTTGCAACTAAAATTACTAACGGAGAATAATACGTGACTACTTTTAGCATCAACCCGACTTTTGGTAATCTTGAGCGGAAAGAAAATCGGGCAAAATTACATATATAGAAGATTTTGGCAATAGAAATGCAATAATTTTCAAATACAATTGCATATAGGTTAGTCCAACCGAAATGAAATTAATTTAGTTACAACTAAAAAATAATGATTTCTTCATTCTCAATATTGCACACATATGCACTTTCAATTTCTAAAGTGTCATATTTTGGTGGCAACGGCACACATTGTTGCCGTGACAAGAAGATGAACGTTACTATGCAACAAGGAAAATGGTTTTATAATTCGCAAGCGTAAAATGTGAATCACGAAAAGTTAAATAAGCTACGACATGAATAATTCACGCAATTTCATGTAGTGCATAAAATGACGGACATTAAAAATATGCGTAAAAGCACAAGAAATTATTGGTAAAGAGTTTATAGAGAATGCATGAAGTTATGCATAATTTTTAATAGTAAAACTACCGAGAATGAGAAAACAAATGAAGTTGTAAAAATTTTTATTAATTTTCTGGTTTCAAAGCACAAAAACGTTACAAACATTCGCTTCATCCTTTTCTACAATAAGTAATTTCTTGCAAAAACTTATCTCTAACAGCTATTTAAGTCGTTTTATATTATATTCGGTTTAATACATAAAGAGTGTTATACATAAATGACGTCAAAGGTGAGATCCATCTCCGTGTGAGTTAGAACTGGTTGAATCTGATATGGAATTTGGTTGACCCTGATGATTTTTTTTATCATTTCATCTGACAATATCATTGACTGACTGTATATCTTTGAAATGTCACATCGTAGGTATTCATCACTAGCCTATTTGATTATAAGAATATATGACTATTTTCGTATAAACGAGTTTTTGTTTGATTTATATGCAAATGTGCTGTCTTTTATTTTGAGTGTATACCCATGATATCGAGAAGGTAAACATAGCTTGGAATTGTTGATTTTTTTTGTTATATTCCCATTGTGAAATCACTCTCTTTCTCAGCTTGTCTACTTCTCTTTTTATCGTGCATAGATGAGTCGAAAAGTCGTTTAGGATGTCTGACTTGCTTGTTACAGCATTTGCCATTGGCGGGTCCAATTGTAAACAACTTTGGAATTATGGTTGTGTAGGTGTGATTTAGACTCAAACCATTCACTATTTGCTATGAATCGTAGTTAGGTTAGGTAATGCTCATTGCAGAAAAGAAAAATAAGCTTGACGGAACGTTACTTTCTAATTTACCGATAAACATTCCGAAGACCTTAAAG
>NW_023999744.1:0-1225 GCF_014805625.2 Glossina fuscipes
ATGCTGATGATTAACTGCTGGTTAATCATCAGCATCAGGTAATTGTTCTCATAATAGTAAATATAAATAGAGAAAACTGTGTTTTTCCTCAGCTAATGTCGTTATGTAATTGCGCTATAGCAACAATCACATAGCAACTCTATCTGTGTTCAAATTTATTCCTTTAGTACCCAATCATTCCTTCTTTCTTTATATTGTGGCCGCTTTAGTAGGCCAATGCACACGAAATATAGACCCGATTCCTGAAGCCTTCCAATCCTTAAATTCATTTTATTTAAGCGTTTAATAGTATGATTCAATTGTTAAATGAACATTATGTGTTGTCAAACTGAATGCCTAGTGAAAATAAATTTTTAGGTAAAATTTGGACGCTGTAAAGACTTGCCAATGAATTGTCTTTGAATGTTAATATTTTTTAAATTTAAACACTCAAGTTTTTGGAATTAACCAGATGTTAGTCATCAGCATCAGGTAATTGTTCTCATAATAGTAAATATAAATTGAGAAAGCTGTGTTTTTCCTTAGCTAATGTCGTTATGTAATTGCGCTATAAAAACAATCACATAGCAAATCTATATGTGTTCAAATTTATTCCTTTAATACCCAATCATTCCTCCTTTCTTTATATTGTGGCCGCTTTAGTAGACCAATGTACACGAAATATCGGCTCGATTCCTAAAACCTTCCCATCCTTAAATTCACTTTATTTAAGCGCTTTATTAGAATGATTCATTTGTTAAATGAACATAATATGTTTTCAAACTGAATGCCTAGTGAAGATAAAGTTTCAGGTAAAATTTGGACGCTGTAAATACTTTACAATGAACTGCTTTTGAATGTAAATATCTTTTAAATTTAAACACTCAAGTTTTTTGAATTAACCAGCAGTTAATCATCAGCATCAGGTAATTGTTCTCATAATGGTAAATATAAATAGAGAAAACTGTGTTTTTCCTTAGCTAATGTCGTTATGTAATTGGTCTATAACAACAATAACATAGCAACTCTATCTGTGTTCAAATTTATTTATTTCGTACCCAATGCTTCCTGCTTTCTTTATATTGTGGCCGCTTTGGTAGGCCAATGTACATAACTATCGACCCGATTCCTGAAACCTTCCCTTCCTTAAATTCATTTTATTTAAGCGCTTTAACAGTATGATTCAATTGTTAAATGAGCATAATGTGTTGTCAAACTGAATGCCTAGTGAAGATAAATTTTTAGG
>NW_023999744.1:1325-2367 GCF_014805625.2 Glossina fuscipes
AAGTTTTAGATAAAAAATTTGGACGCTGTAAAGACTTGCCAATGAACTGCTTTTGAATGTAAATATCTTTTAAATTTAAACACTCAAGTTTTTGGAATTAACCAGCAGTTAGTCATCAGCATCAGGTAATTGTTCTCATAATAGTAAATATAAATTGAGAAAACTGTGTGTTTCCTTAGCTAATGTCGTTATGTAATTGGTCTATAACAACAATAACATAGCAACCCTATCATTGTTCAAATTTATTCCTTTCGTACCCAATGCTTCCTGCTTTCTTTATATTGTGGCCGCTTTAGTAGACCAATGTACACGAAATATCGACCCTATTCCTGAAGCCTTCCAATCCTTAAATTCATCTTATTTATGCGCTTTATTAGAATGCTTCATTTGTTAAATGAACATAATATGTTTTCAAACTGAATGCCTAGTGAAGATAAATTTTTAGGTAAAATTTGGACGCTATAAAAACTTGCCAATGAACTGCTTTTGAATGTAAATATTTTTTAAATTTAAACACTCAAGTTTTTAAATTAACCAGCAGTTAGTCATCAGCATCAGGTAATTGTTCTCATAATAGTAAATATAAATAGAGAAAACTGTGTTTTTCCTGAGCGAAAGTCGTTATGTAATTGGTCTATAACAAAAATCACATAGCAACTCTACCTGTGTTCAAATTTATTCCTTTAGTACCCATTGATTCCTGCTTTCTTTATATTGTGGCTTTTTTAGTAGACCAATGTCCACGGTATATCGAACCGCTTCCTGAAATCTTCCCTGCCTTAATTTCATTTTATTTAAGCGGTTTAATAGAATGATTCAATTGTTAAATGAACATAATGTATTGTCAAACTGAATGCCTAGTGAAGATAAATTTTAGTTAAAATTTTGACGCTGTAAATACTTTACAATGAACTGCTTTTGAATGTAAATATCTTTTAAATTTATACACTCAAGTTTTTGGAATTAACCAGCAGTTAATCATCAGCATCAGGTAATTGTTCTCATAAAAGTAAATATAAATAGAGAAAACTGTGTTTTTCCT
>NW_023999745.1:0-955 GCF_014805625.2 Glossina fuscipes
TTGCTATGTGATTGTTGCTATAGCGCAATTACATAACGACATTAGCTAAGGAAAAACACAGTTTTCTCTATTTATATTTACTATTATGAGAACAATTACCTGATGCTGATGACTAACTGCTGGTCAATTTAAAAACTTGAGTGCTTAAATATTAAAATATTTACATTTAAAAACAGTTCATTGTAAGGTGTTTACAACGTCCAAATTTTACCTAAAAATTTATTTTCACTAGGCATTCAGTTTGACAACACATTATGTTCATTTAACAATTGAATCATACTATTAAAGCGCTTAAATAAAATGAATTTAAGGATTGGAAGGCTTCAGGAATCGCGCCGATATTTCGTGTACATTGGCCTACTAAATCGGCAACAATATAAGGAAAGGATGAAGGATTGGGTACTAAAGGACTAAATTTGAACACAGATAGTGTTGCTACGTTATTGTTCTTATAGGCCAATTACATAACGACTTTAGCTCAGGAAAAACACAGTTTTCTCTATTTATATTTACCATTATGAGAACAATTACCTGATGCTGATGATTAACTGCTGGTTAATTCCAAAAACTTGAGTGTTTAAATTTAAAAAAATTTTACATTCAAAAGCAGTTAATTGTAAAATATTTACAACGTCCAAATTTTACTTAAAAATTTATTTTCACTAGGCATTCAGTTTGGCAACACATTATGTTCATATAACAATTGAATCATGCTATTAAAGCGCTTAAATAAAATGAATTTAAGGATTGGAAGGCTTCAGGAATCGGGTCGATAATTATGTACATTGGCCTACCAAAGCGGCCACAATATAAAGAAAGCAGGAAGCATTGGGTACGAAAGGAATAAATTTGAACACAGATAGAGTTGCTAATTGTGATTGATGTTATAGACCAATTACATAACGACTTTCGCTCAGGAAAAACACAGTTTTCTCTATTTATATTTACTATTATG
>NW_023999745.1:1055-2029 GCF_014805625.2 Glossina fuscipes
GTTATTGTTGTTATAGACCAATTACATAACGACATTAGCTAAGGAAAAACACAGTTTTCTCAATTTATATTTACTATTATGAGAACAATTACCTGATGCTGATGATTAACTGCTGGTTAATTCCAAAAACTTGAGTGTTTAAATTTAAAAGATATTTACATTCAAAAGCAGTTCATTGTGAAGTATTTACAGCTTCCAAATTTTACCTTAAAGTTTATATTCACTAGGCATTCTGGTTGACGTCACATTATGTTAACTTAACGACTGAATCATTCTATTAAAGCGCTTAAATAAAATAAATTTAAAGAAGGGAAAGTTTCAGAAATCAGGTCGATATTTCGTGTACATTGGGCTACTAAAGCAGGAAGCAATGGGTACTAAAGGAATGAATTAGAACACAGATAGAGTTGCTATGTGATTGATGTTATAGACCAATTATATAACGACTTTCGCTCAGGAAAAACACAGTTTTCTCTATTTATATTTACTATTATGAGAACAATTACCTGATGCTGATGATTAACTGTAGGTTAATTTAAAAACTTGAGTGTTTGAATTTAAAAGATATTTACATTCAAAAGCAGTTCATTGTTAAGTATTTACAGAGTCCAAATTTTACCTAAAAATTTATTTTCACTAGGCATTCAGATTGACAACACATTATGTTCATTTAACAATTGAATCATATTATTAAAGCGCTTAAATAAAATGAATTTAAGGAAGGGAAGGTTTCAGGAATCGGGCCGATATTTCATGTACATTGGCCTACTAAATCGGCAACAATATAAAGAAAGGAGTAAGGATTGTGTACTAAAGCAATAAATTTGAACACAGATAGAGTTGCCATATTATTGTTGTTATAGACCAATTACATAACGACATTAACTAAGGAAAAACACAGTTTTCTCTATTTATATTTACTATTATGAGAACAATTACCTGATACTGATAATTAACTGCTGGTTAATTCCGAA
>NW_023999746.1:0-1313 GCF_014805625.2 Glossina fuscipes
ATTTATGCACTATATCTTACTTAATTGAAACATATATTTTCTGAAATTTATCGCGTTTTTGACAACAAAGTTTTCTTCGTCATTTGTAGCCGATTTAAAGGTCTGAAAATTCCCGTAATAAAAACCTCAAAACTTTTGCGTTCATTTTATTATTATTTATGCACTATGTCTTACTTCATTTAAACATATGTTTTCTGAAATCTATCGCATGTTTGACAACAAAGTTTCCTTCGTCATTTGTCGATTTAAACGTCTGAAAATTCCCGTAATAAAAACCTCAAAACTTTTGCGTTCATTTTATTATTATTTATGCACTATATCTTACTTAATTGAAACATATATTTTCTGAAATCTATCGCGTTTTTGACAACAAAGTTTTCTTCGTCATTTGTAGCCGATTTAAAGGTCTGAAAATTCCCGTAATAAAAACCTCAAAACTTTTGCGTTCATTTTATTATTATTTATGCACTATATCTTACTTAATTGAAACATATATTTTCTGAAATCTATCGCATGTTTGACAACAAAGTTTTCTTCGTCATTTGTAGCCGATTTAAAGGTCTGAAATTTCCCGTAATAAAAACCTGAAAACTTATGAAATTATTTTTATTATTATTTATGCACTATGTCTTACTTTATTGAAATGTATGTTTTCTAAAATTTATCGCGTTTTTGACACCAAAGTTTGCTTCGCCATTTGTAGCCGATTTAAAGGTCTGAAATTTTTCGTAATAAACATCTCAAAACTTATGAAATTACTTTTATTATTATTTATGCACTATGTCTTACTTAACTGACAAATAGGTTTTCTAAAATCTATCGCGTTTTTGACAAAATAATTTCTTCAAAACTTGTGGCGGCTTTAAAGGTGTAAATTTCCCGTAATAAAAACCTGAAAACTTATGAAATTATTTTTATTATTATTTATGCATTATGTCTTACTTCATTCAAACATATGTTTTCTGAAATCTATCGCATGTTTGACAACAAAGTTTTCTTCGTCATTTGTAGCCGATTTAAAGGTCTGAAAATTCCCGTAATAAAAACCTCAAAACTTTTGCGTTCATTTAATTATTATTTATGCACTATATCTTACTTAATTGAAACATATATTTTCTGAAATTTATCGCGTTTTTGACAACAAAGTTTTCTTCGTCATTTGTAGCCGATTTAAAGGTCTGAAAATTCCCGTAATAAAAACCTCAAAACTTTTGCGTTCATTTTATTATTATTTATGCACTATGTCTTACTTCATTGAAATATATGTTTTCTGAAATCTATCGCATGTTTGACAACAAAGTTTTCTTCGTCAT
>NW_023999746.1:1323-2636 GCF_014805625.2 Glossina fuscipes
ATTTATGCACTATATCTTACTTAATTGAAACATATATTTTCTGAAATTTATCGCGTTTTTGACAACAAAGTTTTCTTCGTCATTTGTAGCCGATTTAAAGGTCTGAAAATTCCCGTAATAAAAACCTCAAAACTTTTGCGTTCATTTTATTATTATTTATGCACTATGTCTTACTTCATTTAAACATATGTTTTCTGAAATCTATCGCATGTTTGACAACAAAGTTTCCTTCGTCATTTGTCGATTTAAACGTCTGAAAATTCCCGTAATAAAAACCTCAAAACTTTTGCGTTCATTTTATTATTATTTATGCACTATATCTTACTTAATTGAAACATATATTTTCTGAAATCTATCGCGTTTTTGACAACAAAGTTTTCTTCGTCATTTGTAGCCGATTTAAAGGTCTGAAAATTCCCGTAATAAAAACCTCAAAACTTTTGCGTTCATTTTATTATTATTTATGCACTATATCTTACTTAATTGAAACATATATTTTCTGAAATCTATCGCATGTTTGACAACAAAGTTTTCTTCGTCATTTGTAGCCGATTTAAAGGTCTGAAATTTCCCGTAATAAAAACCTGAAAACTTATGAAATTATTTTTATTATTATTTATGCACTATGTCTTACTTTATTGAAATGTATGTTTTCTAAAATTTATCGCGTTTTTGACACCAAAGTTTGCTTCGCCATTTGTAGCCGATTTAAAGGTCTGAAATTTTTCGTAATAAACATCTCAAAACTTATGAAATTACTTTTATTATTATTTATGCACTATGTCTTACTTAACTGACAAATAGGTTTTCTAAAATCTATCGCGTTTTTGACAAAATAATTTCTTCAAAACTTGTGGCGGCTTTAAAGGTGTAAATTTCCCGTAATAAAAACCTGAAAACTTATGAAATTATTTTTATTATTATTTATGCATTATGTCTTACTTCATTCAAACATATGTTTTCTGAAATCTATCGCATGTTTGACAACAAAGTTTTCTTCGTCATTTGTAGCCGATTTAAAGGTCTGAAAATTCCCGTAATAAAAACCTCAAAACTTTTGCGTTCATTTAATTATTATTTATGCACTATATCTTACTTAATTGAAACATATATTTTCTGAAATTTATCGCGTTTTTGACAACAAAGTTTTCTTCGTCATTTGTAGCCGATTTAAAGGTCTGAAAATTCCCGTAATAAAAACCTCAAAACTTTTGCGTTCATTTTATTATTATTTATGCACTATGTCTTACTTCATTGAAATATATGTTTTCTGAAATCTATCGCATGTTTGACAACAAAGTTTTCTTCGTCAT
>NW_023999747.1:0-1049 GCF_014805625.2 Glossina fuscipes
AAAACGCGATAGATTTCAGAAAACATATGTTTTAATGAAATAAGACACAGTGCACAAATAATAAAAAAAATAATGCATTCGTTTTCAGGATCTTAGTACCCGATATTTCAGACCCTTAAAGCCGCCACAAATTTTGAAGAAAACGTTGTTGTCAAAATAGCGGTAGATATCAGAAAACGTATGTGTGAATGGAATAAGACATAGTGCACAAATAATAATAAAAATAATTTTATAAGTTTTCAGGTTTTCATTACGGGAAATATCACACCCTTAAAACCGCCACAAATTGTGCAGAAAACGTTGTTGCCAAAAACGCGATAGATTTCACACAACATGTGTGTCAATGAAATAGGACGCAGTGCACAAATAATAATAAAAATAATGCATTAGTTTTCAGGATCTTAGTACGCGAAATTTCAGACTCTTAACGCCGCCACAAGTTTTGAAGAATACGTTGTTGTCAAAATAGCGGTAGAATTCAGACAACATATGTGTCAATGAAATAAGACACAGTGCACAAATAATAATAAAAATAATGCATTAGTTTTCAGGATCTTAGTACGTGATATTTCAGACTTTTAAAGACCACACAAATTTTGAAGAAAACTTTGTTGTCAAAAACGCGGTAGAATTCAGACAACGTATGTGTCAATGAAATAAGACATAGTGCACATTTAATAATAAAAATAATGCATTAGTTTTCAGGATCTTAGTACGCGATATTTCAGACCCTTAAAGCCGCCACAAATTTTGAAGAAAACATTGTTGTCAAAAATGCGGTAAATAATAGAAAACGTATGTGTCAATGGAATAAGATATAGAGTATAAATAATAATAAAAATAATGCATTAGTTTTCAGGATCTTAGTACGCGAAATTTCAGACTCTTAACGCCGCCACAAGTTTTGAAGAAAACGTTGTTGTCAAAAACGCGATAGATTTCAGAAAACATAAGTTTAATGAAATAAGATATAGTGCATAAATAATAATAAAAATAATGCATTAGTTTTCAGGATCTTAGTACGCGAAATTTCAGACTCTTAACGCCGC
>NW_023999747.1:1149-1447 GCF_014805625.2 Glossina fuscipes
AATAATAATAAAAATAACGCATTAGTTTTCAGGATCTTAGTACGCGAAATTTCAGACTCTTAACGCCGCCACAAGTTTTGAAGAAAACGTTGTTGTCAAAATAGCCGTAGAATTCAGACACATATGTGTCAATGAAATAAGACACAGTGCACAAATAATAATAAAAATAATGCATTAGTTTTCATGATCTTAGTACGCGAAATTTCAGACTCTTAACGCCGCCACAAGTTTTGAAGAAAACGTTGTTGTCAAAAACGCGATAGATTTCAGAAAACATATGTTTTAATGAAATAAGACA
>NW_023999748.1:0-1037 GCF_014805625.2 Glossina fuscipes
GTATTTCGTGCACATGAAAATACGTTAAGTGAGAAAGTTATATTCGGCGCAGGACGAAGCCACCGCACCGCTTTTCGCATTGTACTCTCTAAAAGCTTTTATTTGATAAGCATATCGCTGGTATTATTAAAAAAACATTTATCGCACTTTTTAGGCCTATAATATATCTTTATTACAGGAATCTTCAAAATAGTTGTAAATATTCGGCCTTGTTTGCGTTGTGATAAATAAGTATAAAATCTTAAAAAAATGAAAAAAATTAAATTTAATCACTTGCAACTTTGTGTGAGCAACGCCGATTGTGCCACTTTTGCACGTAAAAATAGGGTGGGATAGAGTAGTATAGACTATTTAATGGTGGACCGTGGCCTATAGTCTCTCTTTTCTACATTTTTTTATTTCGAAGACGTTGGATACTCAAAATACACTGTATAAACACTCCATGAAGTTCGCAACATCTTTTTGATTATTTAAACAGTAACTAAAACCACATTTTTGTTAAAACTTCGTTATAACAAAACTTTACGTTTTTTGAGGCAACTTTAGCTAACGTCCGTTTGGTCATTTTGTCTGCAACAACTTATAGTGCTTTACAAGAAAACATTTTATTTTACGTTTTAAAATCATAGGTCGTTTTATCAATATTCGCTCATCCCCGGCGCCATCCAGCTATATGTTTCTCTACATTATCTTCTGACCGCTCATCTCTCTTGCTCTTAAGCCTTTCTACTCGCCTGGCCAACATCTGCTTAAAGAGCTGCCCGTTGGATTGCATGTCGCCCTATCCAGACGTCCTACCAATTGTTCAGCTCCTTTATTACAATTATTATATTTTTTTTAATATAATTTCCATGCATTCTCACTTTCCCTTGGTCCAATTAACCGTTTTATCCTTTCGTCTACCGTTCGTGAGCTCGACCTCATTATTCTGGCAATTACTGAAAGATTGTTGGTCGTATAGGCTGTATGTTTACCTGGCCTTCTTATAAAGTTTCTATAAATGCCTTACGTCCCTTACGGGCTTAAGGTAGACACAC
>NW_023999748.1:1137-3989 GCF_014805625.2 Glossina fuscipes
ATTGCTTGATAAAAGTTACTGGGTAATAGTATTTCGCCATTCTAAATAGGTATGAAAAATTTTGTTCGGCTAGAGGAATGTTTTGAATCCCTCTCGTATAACTTTTGTTACGAAAATTGAATCTTCAAAGGTAAACGAATCTTAAATCGTACATCTTTCATAGCGAAAATTGGTCGGTAATAGAAAATTGAGAAGGAAATCAACCCTCTCGAATTTTGACCACGTAGATATACTTTTTGGATACTACCAAAATGTAGATCCATATGCCAAGGACCCCTAATGTAATTGTAGAATTGTAGACCCTTATATGCCAAAGAGACCTAATTGTTAACGTTTTATGATGAAGATTTGTTCATGATAGTAATTTGACACAAAAATTAAGCGGACGAAATTTGAACCGCATTTCTTGGATCACATTCCTTAAAAATTTCCCACGAATTGTAAGCCCTTTAGAAAAAAGTTACAACTTTTAAACTTTTATGAGGAATCTTGCTCTCAAGTAGCAATTTAGCAAAAAAATTAAACGTAGGGAACTCGGATCAACATGAGAAGGATGTCCTTATATGGAGAGATAGTATAATTTCTACTTTTTTAGGGCGGATACTGAATAATAATAAAACTTTTTAGGACGAAAACAAACTTTGCTAAATTATACGGCCTTTTATGAAAATAATGTGTAACGAATGAACAGTTGCATTAGGAGGGGTGGTGTAGAATATCTAATGGCCTTAAAAGGATCTAAACATTTTACAGAAAATACGAAATGGTCTTTCGCGCCACTAGTGGAAAAAAATTAAAAGAAAAAACAATTTTGCTTTATACACGAAACAACTGAAAAAAATAAATCGTTCAAAAAATCAACTTTAAATCATACTTTTCGTTTTTTGCACAAAAGAGTATTTTTTGTCGGTATTATAAACGATTTATGCGCCACCGGTTCTTTAAATGAATGGGGTGATTTCGCCCAATTCTCACGAGCATAAACTTATTGAGATCTTTTCAAATCGCTTTATTTCATATTTGTATGTAATGTTATTCAATTCTATGCCCTATATTTCGTTCACTTACACTAAATCGATATTAACTTTCATAAGCTATCGAATATATTTTTTTTGCTGGATTGCCGGCCAACTTTCTTTACTCCACGGAGCGGTTTTAACAATCCGGCTATTAACAGAGAATAATACTTTCTTTTATTATTTTCTCATATCTTTGCCCGCTTGGCCGCTTAGGCGGATAAATATATATATATATATATATATATAAATATAAAAAAGTTAAATACAAAATTTTGAATACGTTTTGGAAGAAACATTGGTAAAATTATGCAGACAATACTACAAATTTGTAAAAAAAATGTTTTTAAGACACTTTCACGCTATAAATACACCTAATCACCATCATTATGGGTTTGCTTTTCACATTTAATCAGAGCTTTGGTACATGTGATGCCAATTATCGAAACTTTCGTAACAACATAATACATCGAAATCTAAAGGCACCATACGTAAATCTTCCACTCATGTCAATCGTCTACCCTATGCGACTGCTATCAACAACACCCGGAATTCTTGATCTATCATCGCGTACATCTATTGTGACCGTAACATAATCGGCATCACTGCTATTCGTCGTCAGCCTTACCAAAAATAGGGTAAATTTATTCAAGTTGCATGTTTGTGCTAATATCGTACGGTGTGAATGAAAAATAGCAATTAGAAAAACATCTGATAACAGCCTACACCCTGCAACCAACATCAAATATCAATTGTAACGACAATATAATGACACTCGAAGATATCATCGGCTTTGTTTTCAATAAGTACCTTACGAATGTTTGTATTCATTGTACCTCACGAATGTTTGTAGTCATTGACTAATAATACTTCGAATATTGATGACGATAACGAAGAGAAGGAAAATAATGAGTAAACGCATTGCATGAGAAACAAGAACAACAACAACACTAGCAATAGTAGATTTATTAACGAAAGGTTTTGCGATACCACCGTCTATGCCGCCGTTTGCCATGGTCCTTGCAGGAACTGAACTACTTGCAATCTTAAATGATGATTCCACTGTCTTTCACATCATCATAGCAACATAGCCTTAGTGTCGGATGTGTTCAACAATAATTCACAAGAGAGTCTTTTGCTTTGAAAGGATTTACGGACGGCGGGTGCGAACAAGAGAAACTGAACAAGTACCACTGTGCAAATCGGCAATTACACCTACGTCAATCAGACTAACAAAATTTTTATTTCGTATGAATGTTGGTGGTTTTATGTATCAAATGATAATTTAATGCATTTTTATTTCAACGTTTTTTCTAACAAAAAGCGAATTTTTTTTGCAACAGAGGGACAAATGTAGTTATACATGTCATTCACCAAATAGGACGTCAACATCAGCGAATATTAAATGGTAAATGAATTTTTGAAATTATTGTTGTTTACTTTATCATTTTTTTTTTTTCACTATTTATATACCCATTGAAGATTGAGGGTATACTCATTTTTTCACGTTTGTAACACCCAAAAGGAAGCTTCAAAGATCATATAAAGTGCATATATATTCCTGAGCAACATCAAATTCTGAACTGGTTCAGTTATGTCTCTGCGTGGTGTGCGTTGTTGACACTCTCTAGGTCGCAAAAATGAAACTATCCGCTTCAAATTTGGTAGAAACAGTTCTTGCAGGCTAGTTGATATTGAAAACGGGGCCACAATAAAGAGTAAGCTGGCCGCGATTGCCCTGAGCAAAACTTTGTCAGTTTTTGCTCATTACTCACAAATTACGAAAGACGCAAGAGAAAACCCCACTATTTAAGTGCAAAATTGGAAAAAGTCGCC
>NW_023999749.1:0-1324 GCF_014805625.2 Glossina fuscipes
TCAATGAGCAACATGAAAAATTGAATAAAAATCAATGAGCAACATGAGAAATTGAACAAAAATCAATGAAAAACATGAGAAATTGAACAAAAATCAATGAAAAACATGAAAAATTCAATAAAAATGGACCAAAATTGAAAAAAATCAATGAGCAAAATGAAAAGTTGAACAAAATCAATGAGCAACATAAAAACTTGAGCAAAAATCAATGAGCAACATAAAAGATTGAATACAAATCAATGAGGAACATGAAAAATTGAATAAAAAGCCATGAGCAACATGAAAAACTGAATAAAAATCCATGAGCAACATGAAAAATTGAATGAAAATCAATGAGCAACATGAAAAATTGAACAAAAATCAATGAGCAACATAAAAAATTAAATAAAAATCGACGAAAATTGAATAAAAATCAATGAGAAACATGAAAAATTCAATAAAAATGGACGAAAATTGAATAAAAATCAATGAGCAACATAAAAAATTGTATAAAAATCGACGAAAATTAAATAAAAATCCATGAGCAACATGAAAAATTGAATAAAAATAAATGAGCAACATGAGAAATTGAATAAAAATCAATGAGCAACATAAAAGATTGAATACAAATCAATGAGCAACATAAAAAATTGAACAAAAATCAATGAGCAACATGAAGAATTGAATAAAAATCAATGAGCAACATGAAAAAATGAATAAAACTCGACGAAAATTAAATAAAAATAAATGAGCAACATGAAAAATTGACTAAAACTCGACGAAAATTGAATAAATATCAATGAGCAACATAGAAAAATTGAATAAAAATCAATGAGGAACATGAAAAATTGAGCAAAAATCAATGAGCAACATGAGAAATTGAATTAAAATCAATGAGAAACATGAAAAATTGAACAAAAATCAATTAGCAACATGAAAAATTAAACAAAAATCGACGAAAATTTAATACAAATCAATGAGCAACATAAAAAATTCAATGAAAATCAATGAGAAACATGAAAAATTGAATGAAATCAATGAGCGACATGAAAAATTAAACAAAAATTATTGAGCAACATGAAAAATTGAATAAAAATCAGTGAGCAACATGAAAAATTGAATAACAATCAATGAGGAACATGAAACATTGAATAAAAACCAATGAGCAACATAAAAAATTGAATGAAAATCAATGAGAAACATGAAAAATTGAGCAAAAATCCATGAGCATCATGAAAAATTGAATGAACTTCAATGAGCAACATGAAAAATTGAACAAAAATTATTGAGCAACATGAAAAATTGAATAAAAATCAATGAGCAACATGAAAAAATGAATAAAAAA
>NW_023999749.1:1334-2658 GCF_014805625.2 Glossina fuscipes
TCAATGAGCAACATGAAAAATTGAATAAAAATCAATGAGCAACATGAGAAATTGAACAAAAATCAATGAAAAACATGAGAAATTGAACAAAAATCAATGAAAAACATGAAAAATTCAATAAAAATGGACCAAAATTGAAAAAAATCAATGAGCAAAATGAAAAGTTGAACAAAATCAATGAGCAACATAAAAACTTGAGCAAAAATCAATGAGCAACATAAAAGATTGAATACAAATCAATGAGGAACATGAAAAATTGAATAAAAAGCCATGAGCAACATGAAAAACTGAATAAAAATCCATGAGCAACATGAAAAATTGAATGAAAATCAATGAGCAACATGAAAAATTGAACAAAAATCAATGAGCAACATAAAAAATTAAATAAAAATCGACGAAAATTGAATAAAAATCAATGAGAAACATGAAAAATTCAATAAAAATGGACGAAAATTGAATAAAAATCAATGAGCAACATAAAAAATTGTATAAAAATCGACGAAAATTAAATAAAAATCCATGAGCAACATGAAAAATTGAATAAAAATAAATGAGCAACATGAGAAATTGAATAAAAATCAATGAGCAACATAAAAGATTGAATACAAATCAATGAGCAACATAAAAAATTGAACAAAAATCAATGAGCAACATGAAGAATTGAATAAAAATCAATGAGCAACATGAAAAAATGAATAAAACTCGACGAAAATTAAATAAAAATAAATGAGCAACATGAAAAATTGACTAAAACTCGACGAAAATTGAATAAATATCAATGAGCAACATAGAAAAATTGAATAAAAATCAATGAGGAACATGAAAAATTGAGCAAAAATCAATGAGCAACATGAGAAATTGAATTAAAATCAATGAGAAACATGAAAAATTGAACAAAAATCAATTAGCAACATGAAAAATTAAACAAAAATCGACGAAAATTTAATACAAATCAATGAGCAACATAAAAAATTCAATGAAAATCAATGAGAAACATGAAAAATTGAATGAAATCAATGAGCGACATGAAAAATTAAACAAAAATTATTGAGCAACATGAAAAATTGAATAAAAATCAGTGAGCAACATGAAAAATTGAATAACAATCAATGAGGAACATGAAACATTGAATAAAAACCAATGAGCAACATAAAAAATTGAATGAAAATCAATGAGAAACATGAAAAATTGAGCAAAAATCCATGAGCATCATGAAAAATTGAATGAACTTCAATGAGCAACATGAAAAATTGAACAAAAATTATTGAGCAACATGAAAAATTGAATAAAAATCAATGAGCAACATGAAAAAATGAATAAAAAA
>NW_023999750.1:0-334 GCF_014805625.2 Glossina fuscipes
AATGGTGTTTATGGTTCCGATACCGTAACAGCCAGCTATGTGCAATTTTGGTTTCGTAGATTCCGTTCAGGAATTTTTGATGTTAAAGATGCACCTCGCACAGGTAGGCCGGTCGTCGAAAATGTCGATAAAATCGGAGAAATGATCGAAGTTGACCGGCATGTTAGCAGTCGTAACATCGCCCAGGAGCTAAAAATCGACCATAAAACAGTTTTAAACCATTTACACAAAGCTGGATTCAAAAAGAAGCTCGATGTTTGGGTGCCACACCAATTAACAGAAAAAAATGCGAAGCCTTGGCCAAACGGAATGAGATAGACCCATTTCTTAAACG
>NW_023999750.1:434-1971 GCF_014805625.2 Glossina fuscipes
TCTACTGTCAACAACTGGACCGTTTGAAGATAGCGATTGACCAGAAAAGGCGAGAATTGGCCAACAGGAGAGGTGTCGTGTTCCACCAGGACAACGCTAGGCCACACACATCTACAGTGACTCGCCAGAAACTTCGGGAGCTTGGTTGGGAAGTTTTAATGCATCCGCCATACAGTCCGGACTTGGCACCAAGTGATTATCATCTTTTTCTTGCATTGCAAAATTTCTTTAATGACAAAAAATTGGAATCTAGGGAGGATTGTGAAAATCGACTACTAGAGTTTTTTGCAAATAGAGACCAGGACTTCTATGAGAGAGGCATTTTGAAGTTACCTTTAAAATGGCAACAAACCATACAACAAAACGGTGCATATTTGACCCAAATCGGACAATCCGAAGCATGTTAAATAAAGTCCTGAAGTTCATATAAAAATAATTGATTTCTTTTTCCCCAAACTAATATAATAAATAAAAATAAATAAAATTGGACCAATAGATCAATTGAATTGACTGACATTTGCCCAGCTCTTTTTTACAGGGTAAACGTGTTCTTTAGATATCCGTGTAAAAAAATCGTGTAAAAAATACATGTGACCTATGATGTATTTGGTGAGAAGGCCGCGTAAAAAAGCAATAGCGAACATAGAAGAAGTAATCAATGTGAATATGCAAAGGTTAGAAAACGGATTGTATTAGATAGACACTTTAAATTAACTAAGCTAAAACGACGAAAAATGGTCGCATAAATAGGGAAAGCTAGTTGACAAATATCAATATTCTAACGAAACGTGAACAACCTGTGGGCAAGCCATGCTTCGAGTTAATTTTATATTTTTAAAATTAAAGGCGATCGAATTTCTTTTGAAATTTCTTTCTCTACATACATAGCTTTCTTTTACATATTAAATTGATCCAATCCAATGATATGTCTATATTGTGGACACTTTCCATACACTGGCATTGTCTGGCTATAGCGTGTTATTTTGTTTGATGTTTCCTTTCCTTGTATTTTTGTAAAAGGTCTTAGCTTCTTACTACGTTCTTATATCAGCAGCTTAAGGAAGGCATGGCAATGGTCATGTTATAGTTTGGGTATGCATTGGAGTCAATGGAGTCGGAAAATTGGTGTTTACGGACGCCGTTCTAAACAAGGAGGATTATGTGAGGATATTGAAGAAAAATTTGAAAGAAAGTGCGGACAAACGTGGTATTTTGAAAACATTGAAATTCTACGACGATTACGACCTCAAGCGTAAGTTCCGCTAAATTCAAGAATTGCTCTTATATAACTGTCCCAAAGAGCCTTACCCTCTTCCTGAACCGCAAGGCATGCGAAATATATGAGATGAACTAGACCGCCGTGTGCGAAAACACTCAATCTCATTCGAAGAAGATTAGGGTAAGATGAAGAAGGGGATGAAAATCCTTTGAAATTCTTAAAAGAATATTAAAATCTACTTTACTGATAAAAAGATGGAGAGGAAGTGCCAGCTTGAACAACTTTCTTTAAAGAATCTATTCCAGAGAGCAACGTTCT
>NW_023999751.1:0-341 GCF_014805625.2 Glossina fuscipes
GTTTACAACTGTTTACAACTACTTAAGACTGTTTAAGAGTGTTTAAGGCTGTTTAATAAGATTTTATATGCTCTTGATCTGGAATTTCGCTAGTTTTTCAAAGCGATTACAACTGTTTACAACGGTTTACAACTGTTTAAGAGTGTTTAAGACTGTTTAAAAAATTTTATATGCTTTCGATCTGGAATTTCGCTAGTTTTTCAAGGTGTTTACAACTGTTTACAACGGTTTACAACTGTTTAAGAGTGTTTAAGGCTGTTTAATAAGATTGTATATGCTTTCGATCTGCAATTTCACTAGTTTTTCAAAGCGTTTACAACTGTTTACAACTGTTTACAACT
>NW_023999751.1:441-3005 GCF_014805625.2 Glossina fuscipes
GTTTACAACTGTTTACAACGGTTTACAACTGTTTAAGAGTGTTTAAGGCTGTTTAATAAGATTGTATATGCTTTCGATCTGCAATTTCACTAGTTTTTCAAAGCGTTTACAACTGTTTACAACTGTTTAAGACTGTTTAAGAGTGTTTAAGACTGTTTAAAAAAGTTTATATGCCTTTGATCTGGAATTCCGCTAGTTTTTCAAAGCGTTTACAACTGTTTACAACGGTTTACAACTGTTTAAGAGTGTTTAAGACTGTTTAAAAAGATTTTATATGCTCTTGATCTGGAATTTCGCTATTTTTTCAAAGTGTTTACAATTGTTTAAGACTGTTTAAGACTGTTTAATAAGATTGCATATGCTTTCGATCTGGAATTTCGCTATTTTTTCAAAGTGTTTACAACTGTTTACAACTGTTTAAGACTGTTTAAGACTGTTTAAAAAGATTTTATATGCTCTCGATCTGGAATTTCGCTATTTTTTCAAAGTGTTTACAACTGTTTAAGACTGTTTAATAAGATTGTATATGCTTCTATCTGGAATTTCGCTAGTTTTTCGAAGTGTTGACAACTGTTTACCACTGCTTAAGACTGTTTAAGACTGTTTAAAAAGCTCGTATATGCTTTCGATCTGGAATTTCCCTAGTTTTTCAAAGCGTTTACAACTGTTTACACCGGTTTAAGACTGTTTAAGAGTGTTTAAGACTGTTTAAAAAGATTTTATATGCTCTCGATCTGGAATTTCGCTAATTTTTCAAAGCGTTTACAACTGTTTAAGACTGTTTAAGAGTGTTTAAGGCTGTTTAATAAGATTGTATATGCTTTCGATCTGGAATTTCGCTAGTTTTTCAAAGCGTTTATAACTGTTTACAACTGTTTAAGACTGTTTAAGAGTGTTTAAGACTGTTTAGTAAGATTGTCTATGCTTTCGATCTGGAATTTCACTAGTTTTTCAAAGCGTTTACAACTGTTTACAACTGTTTAAGACTGTGTAAGAGTGTTTCAGACTGTTTAAAAAATTTTATATGCTTTCGATCTGGAATTTCGCTATTTTTTCAAAGTGTTTAAAACTGTTTACAACCGTTTACAACTGTTTAAGACTGTTTAAGAATGTTTAAGGCTGTTTAATAAGATTGTATATGCTTTCGATCTGGAATTTCGCTATTTTTTCAAAGTGTTTACAACTGTTTAAGACTGTTTAAAAAGATTTAACATGCTATCGATCTGGAATTTCGCTATTTTTTCAAAGTGTTTACAACTGTTTAAGACTGTTCAATAAGATTGTATATGCTTTCGATCTGGAATTTCGCTAGTTTTTCAATGCGTTTACAACTGTTTAAGACTGTTTAAGAGTGTTTAAGACTGTTTAAAAAGATTTTACATGCTTTCGATCTGGAATTTCGCTATTTTTTCAAAGTGTTTACAACTGTTTACAACTGTTTACAACTGTTTAAGACTGTTTAAGACTGTTTAATAAGATTGCATATGCTCTCGATCAGCAATTAACTAATTTATCGGGATACTCAGCCACATGAACACCTTCGGAAATATTTAATTTAATTTTTAAATTTTTCCGTTTGCATTTGGTTCATGATAAAATGAAAAAATTTGGAAAACTTTAATTTGCGCGTGAAGTTAACGATTCTTAATATGGGATAATTGGAATTATGATTGTTGACCATTTTTCAGCATCAAATATTAAAAATGTTTACTTTTCAATTTCCAGAGAAATGTATTTTTAATTATTGAGAAATGTAAACAAATGTGGACGCTTATTCCCAGATGTTGGCAGTTTTTATACAAATCATTAAGATTAAGAAAATAAACAAAAAGCATTAAAAGTTTTGTTATTTAAGAAATGTGTGCTCTTCTTTACATCTCTTTGCAGTTTATTAAATAAATCACGACTGAAATATTGCATTTTCTTTCAGGCTTTGCTGTTTTTTGTCATGTTGGCTACCATCAAATTCGTCTTTACCAATGCCATATTCCACATTGATTGGCATAATTTTTGAATAAACGGTGACACCGACATAACCACCCGTTTACATAACCAATATTCTATATGCAAATACTACTACAGCTCTTGAATTCATATGTTTTTGTATATTTCTTTCACACCAACTTTCGAATTCATATGCATTTGTATATTTCTTTCACACCACCTTGTGAATTCATATGTTCTTGTACATTTCTTTCACACCATCTTTTGAATTCATATGTTTTTGTATATTTCTTTCACACTACCTTTTGAATTGTAAACAATTTCATATGTTTTTCAATCGAATTTCCGATTTGTTGGTATATCGTCAATCGTCAGCATTCGTCTTTTATACAAAAGTTCATAAAAGTTTTGCATAATAATTTCTCGATTCTTCAATGCAACAGGCGCTTGTAAAGAAACAGACTAATTTTTTCAATTATTCTCAATTGTACACAAACTATTGGTAACATTTGAGAGTGATTAAATGAGCGAGTCTGAATATGGTCACATCTGAGAAAATATTGAAAAAATTAGTCTGCATTTGTTTACAATTGAGAAAATATTAAAAATAGGAAAGGTAG
>NW_023999752.1:0-940 GCF_014805625.2 Glossina fuscipes
TCGTGTTTAAATTTAAAAATTCTCTAAAAGAATAAAGTGTGAATTTATTGTATATGAATTTATTAACCATATATGTGAAAAAATCATTTTGGTTTATTGTAAGCAACAATTGAGCTCTTGGTAAAAGTCTCTCTTTTTGCCTTTTAATCTGTGTTTACAGTTTCCGTTAGTTTTCGCTCTATATTTACAGTGGGCAGGGAAGTGAGAAATTTGTTTTAATTTTCCTGAAAATTTGTGCCGTCGAAAAATTATTATTATTTTTTTTTTTCGTTTTTTTTTCCTTCATAAGCTACTTATTTTGTTTTCAATGGACATGGATTGTTTATTTACTCCATGTCGTGCGAAAACTGGCCCTGAATCTGAACGATTCATTTCTTGCTGGTTGTGTGATCGTTTTGGACATGCAAAGTGTGCTGGTATTACCGGCCGTGCTGCTGATGCAGTCCTTGACCCTTCTAAAGGTTTACGATGGTTATGTCCTGACTGTAGAAAGCGGGACATTGATTTCTACAAACTCTTCACGGAGACGAGAAATTGTGTCTCAGATTTGAGCAAAAATCTCGGCTCTGTGTGGGAGAAGTTTGAATTAATCAAGACTAGGTTTGATGAATGTCGGTATATTTCGCAGTCATCTTCCTTATACTAGAAACTCAACTAAACAAATAACAGCCGAGTTCAATAGGCTCTTAATGCAAAACTAATATTAATTAACAATAAAATTGGGTATAAGCATAATAAAACAAATAAAAAGAAAAAAAAAAAGAAAAAAGAAAAAAAGCATGTACACTATCAGCATAGGAGCACACTTACAACCGGGACAGGACCAAATTGCAAATGAACCCCTAAGCCATCGCAAACATGCATAAGCCTGGCAACCGATAATAAATTGACAATAATTCACTTTCGAAACGTAACGACTTTTTAAGGATAAAAGCTAGTT
>NW_023999752.1:1040-1464 GCF_014805625.2 Glossina fuscipes
TAAATCGCGCGTATTAAGCAATGTTGCTTTAATGGACTTTAAAGAGTCCGATAACGAGAATAAGTGGTAGGCGTCTTTTAAGTTCTTGCAAACGACTCTGAGCGGATTAAACAGCTCATAATTAAATTTACACTGATTAAGCTTAACCAAGATAAAGTGCCTAGAGAAGCGGTTAGGTACATTACAGCTTATTTCACCAAGTAATGAAGGCAAGTCAATGGCACCATTTATTACTTTAATTAGAAAGGAAACGCCAAGAACAAATCTACGTTTCTCAATAGACGGTAGGGACAGCAGAAGCTACCTATTTTCATACGGAGGAAGAGAGGCAATCGGATCCCAAATCAAATTTCTAAGGGCAAACAGCAAGAATTGCCTTTGAACAGATTCAATTGAATCTACGTAGCACCTATATGAAGGAGAC
>NW_023999753.1:0-580 GCF_014805625.2 Glossina fuscipes
TTTATTACGGGAAATATCAGATCCTTTAGGCGGCTACAAATGAGGAAACAATCTTTCTTGTGAAAAAATCGGTAGAATTCAGAAAACATGTGTTAATGAAATAAGACATAACGCATATATAATAATGAAAATAACGCATAAGTTCTCCTGGTTTTATTACGGGAAATATCAGACCCTTCAGGTGGCTACAAATAAGGAAGAAATCTTTCTTGTCAAAAACGCGGTACAATTAAGAAAACATGTTTCAATGAAATAAGACATAACGCATATATAATAATAATAATAATGCATAAGTTATCACGGTTTTATTACGGGAAATTTCAAGCCCTTTAGGTGGCTACAAATGAGGAAGAAGTCTTTGTTGTCAAAATGAAATAAGACATAACGCATATATAATAATGAAAATAATGCATAAGTTTTCGATCTTCGTTGTCAAAATATCGGTAGTTGTTGTCAAAAAATCGGTAGAATTCAGAAAACAAATGTTTCAATGAATTAAGATTTAGTTCATAAATAATAATAAAAACTTGAAAACTTATGCATTATTTTTATTATTATTTATGAACTAAATCTTAATTCA
>NW_023999753.1:680-1831 GCF_014805625.2 Glossina fuscipes
AAACATGTTTTCTGAATTCTACCGATTTTTTCACAACAAAGATTGTTGTGAAAAAATCGGTAGAATTCAGAAAAGATGTTTTAATGAAATAAGATATAATGCATAGTTTTCAAGTTTTTATTGTGAAAAGTTTTAGACCCTTAAGGCGGCTACAAATGAGGAAGACGTCTTTGTTGTCAAAATATCGGTAGAAATCAGAAAACATGTTTTAATGAAATATGATTTAACGCATATATAATAATAAAAATAATGCATAAGTTTTAATGGTTTTATTACGGGAAATATCAGATCCTTTAGGCGGCTACAAATGAGGAAACAATCTTTCTTGTGAAAAAATCGGTAGAATTCAGAAAACATGTTTCAATGAAATAAGATTTAGTACATAAATAATAACAAAAATAATGCATAAGTTTTCACGATTTTATTACGGGAAATTTCAAGCCCTTTAGGCGGCTACAAATGAGGAAACAATCTTTCTTGTGAAAAAATCGGTAGAATTCAGAAAACAAATGTTTCAATGAATTAAGATTTAGTTCATAAATAATAATAAAAATAATGCATAAGTTTTCAAGTTTTTATTGTGGGAAGTTTCAGACCCTTAAGGCGGCTACACATGACGAAACAATCTTTGTTGTGAAAAAATCGGTAGAATTCAGAAAAGATGTTTCAATGAAATAAGATATAATGCATAAATAATAACAAAAATAATGCATAGTTTTCAAGTTTTTATTGTGAAAAGTTTTAGACCCTTAAGGCGGCTACAAATGAGGAAGACGTCTTTGTTGTCAAAATATCGGTAGAAATCAGAAAACATGTTTTAATGAAATATGATTTAACGCATATATAATAATAAAAATAATGCATAAGTTTCCATGGTTTTATTACGGGAAATTTCAGGCCCTTTAGGCGGCTACAAATGAGGAAACAATCTTTCTTGTGAAAAAATCGGTAGAATTCAGAAAACATGTTTCAATGAAATAAGATATAACGCATATATAATAATAAAAATAGTGCATAAGTTTTCACGGTTTTATTACGGGAAATTTCAAGCCCTTTAGGCGGCTACAAATGAGGAAGAAGTCTTTGTTGTCAAAATATCGGTACAAATCAGAAAACATGTTTTAATGAAATAAGACATAACGCATATATAA
>NW_023999754.1:0-485 GCF_014805625.2 Glossina fuscipes
CATTAAAGAAACTAGTGTAAGTTTTTTTCATACTACACATATTTCAAATTCCTTCTGATTTTCGATTAAATAAACTGTTGTAAGTTTTTTTCACACTATATAAATTTGGAATTCCTTCTGATTTTTAAAGTTCCCTCTGTTTTTCGATTAAATAAACTGTTGTAAGTTTTTTTCATACTGTACAAATTTGAAATCCCTTCTGTTTTTCCATTAAAGAAACTAGTGTAAGTTTTTTTCATACTACACATATTTCAAATTCCTTCTGATTTTCGATTAAAAAACTCGTGTTATTTTTTTTTATACCATACCAATTTGAAATTCCTTCCGATTTTAAAAATTCCTTCTGTTTTTCGATTGAAGAAACTGGTGAGAGTTTTTTTCATACCTTACAAATTTCAAATTCCTTCTGATTTTCGATCAAAGAAAGTGGTGTACATTTTTTTAATACTAAACATATATGAACTTCCTTCTATTTTTTAAAATTC
>NW_023999754.1:585-1220 GCF_014805625.2 Glossina fuscipes
TTCTGATTTTTAAAATTCCCTCTGTTTTTCGATTAAATAAACTGTTGTAAGTTTTTTTCATACCTTACAAATTTCAAATTCCTTCTGATTTTTCGATCAAAGAAACTGGTTTAAGTTTTTTTCATACTACACATGTTTGAAATTCCTTCTGTTTTTCTATTAAAGAAACCGGTGTAAGTTTGTTTCATACTATACAAATTTGAAATTCCTTTCTCTTTTCTATTAAAGAAACTGGTGTAATTTTTTCCATACTACACATATTTGGAACTCCTTCTATTTGTTCTGATTTTTAAAATTCCTTCTGTTTTTGATTAACGAACGTGGTGTAAGTTTTTTTCATACTACACATGTTTGAAATTCCTTCTGTTTTTCGATTAAAGAAACTGGGGTAAGTTTTTTTCATACTATACAAATTTGAAATCCTTTCTGATTTTCCATTAAAGAAACTAGTGTAAGTTTTTTTCACACTATATAAATTTGGAATTCCTTCTGATTTTTAAAATTCCCTCTGTTTTTCGATTAAATAAACTGTTGTAAGTTTTTTTCATACTGTACAAATTTGAAATTCCTTGTGTTTTTCGATTAAATAAACTGTTGTAAGTCGTTTTCATACTGTACAAATTTGAAATTCCTTC
>NW_023999755.1:0-578 GCF_014805625.2 Glossina fuscipes
GTCGCTCCGGCGTGGATCTGTTGGGCAGGGCGGCAGTAGAAGGGGGGGTTCCTGAGCGGTACGCCCACCAAACCGTGCACGTAAAACACGGTGGGGGTCGACTGTTCAGGAGGGAAGAGAAGGCAAATGTTGTGGGGTCCGGGAAGAATAATCGGGGGGGGGGAAAACGGAACCCCAGGTGCACACCCACGCCATGCTCAGCCACAGCACGGGCGTTTTAAAAAAAAAAAAAAAAAAAAAAAAAGGAAATCGAAGTCTCTAGGAGACATCCTTATTGTACACACGTTTATTTTTAACCATTCCTAGTATACATACGCACATACGTTGTTGATAACCATTCTTATTATTATACATACGTTTACATATGTTTTTGATAACCATTCTTATTATTATACATACGTTTACATACGTTGTTGATAACCATTCTTATTATTATACATACGTTTACATACGTTTTTGATAACCATTATTATTATACATACGTTTATTTTTAACCATTCCTATTATATATACGTCTATTTCCTCGCTATATATATATAGATAGATATAAAAAAAAAAAAAAAAAAAAAAAAAAAAAA
>NW_023999755.1:678-4799 GCF_014805625.2 Glossina fuscipes
AAAAAAAAAAAAAAAAAAAAAAAAAAAAAAAGGGGAAACACACAAAAGATACGAAATAAGAGAAGAAAACTCATATATATATATACATAGATGTAAAGGAAGAAATATTAAGATTAAGATACAAAGCATCTCTAAATAACGAATGTTGTAAGCACTTCGCTTGGCTTATTTCTTTCCGGTCTTAGTGGTCAGTTTTGCCACATTAATTACCTTTTTGTTCTGATTGATTGTTCTGCTTTTGCTTCTCTTCTATCGATCGTGTCAAGTTACGAGCGAGATCGGACTGTTGGTTTAAGAAAGGGGGGTATATTGGTAGTTTCTCTTCAAGTTTGGTTTGTACCTAGTCCTTGCGGGGCTAGGGTATTGTCTTCGGGGAGTTTTTTTTAAGGGTCTTCGGCTACCTGTTGTACGATAGCAGTAGGGCTAGAAAACGTAGCAATCGGGGGGTCCAACCTGGTATGAACCCAAGCGGCAGTCCAGCCCACGCTTCACAGACGGTAGACGAGTCCCTGGCGACCCGAGTGGATCCAGTATTACAGCAATACCAGCTCGGGGGAAACTACACCACCGTAGAGGATCCCGCAGATAGCAGTGCAGCATCACTCTTTAACAGCCTCAGCCGAAAGCTGAACCTCCTCTTTAAAATGTCCGACAACGAAACGACAGACATCACGCGCAACGCCGGTAGCGGCATCGCAGGTAATGGTCACAGCGGTCACCGCCAACCAGGCCCAACAGGGGAAACAGCTAGCTCGGATCTAGACCTAGCGAGCATGCTGAAACAACAACATGAAATGCTCCTAAGCTGCATGCAGGAGATTAGCCACCTAAAGCAGGAGAAGTCCGCGGCAACGCAGCGAACCCAATCACGAGACAGCGAAGGAACGCAAAATTTTATGATAGCGGCATCGACTTCAACACCACAACCGCAGATGCCACCCCAGACAGTAGCGCAGCCCAGCGGCAGTTACCACCACGACCAGCAGACAGGACAGCAGCGCACCAGCGATGAAAACACCCGGAGGCGGAACATAGACCTCAATCGCTGGCACCTTAAATTTGACGGCTCCGGTAAGGGTCTGACGGTCGAGAGCTTTGTGTTCCGAGTGGAACGGCTCAGACAGCAGCACCAGATAAGCCATGAAGAATTGTTTGCCGAGTTTCACTGCCTAGTGACCGGTCCGGCCAGCAAGTGGTATTGGCAGCTACTCGAGGATAGAGAAGGAGACATCACCTTTGATTATTTCACGCTGAAAGCTGAGCTCCTCAACCAATTCAAGACTGCAGACTCTGATTACGAGATAATCCGAGAAGTCATGGAGCGAAAGCAGCAGCATGCGGAGAGCTTCGAGGACTATTACGCGGAGATACACGATCTGACATTCCGCCTACGCAGAAAGATCCCGGAGGCAGAGATGATTAAAATAATGAAGTCCAACCTTAAGCCTAGTCTGGCCGCACTGATTTTCGCCACCAGAGTGGAAAGCATTGGCGAGTTCAAATCCGAATGCAAGAGGGCAGAAAAGCTGTTGAGAGAAAATAGAAGCAGGCCGAAACACGTGAGCGAGATCGGTCAGGGAGGTGAAAATGGTGACGGGGTTCATCGCGAAGCAGTCGAAGCTCTAGCGCCGCGGCATGGTCCAAACAGCGACAGGCGACGCGAAAACGGCGGGGCTATGAAACACGAAAAGAGATGGATCAACACAGGCAACACAGGTAACCATCCGAACGAGCAGCAACATCTGCAACCAGCAACATCACGTACAGGCCAGCCAAAACAAGAAGCAGCAGCAGCAGTGGCAACACCCCAGCACTGTACCACCACACCAGCACCAGCGATCGCAGTGAAGACAGCGCAGAGCATGGCCTTCTGCCAGTCACCCTTCCACCTGATGACCTGCTATGTGTGCGGTATGCCGGGAGATCACTTTCTGAGGAACCCAGCAGAAAACACTAGAGAAGATCGATGCAGGTGTCCTTTCCACCACATGGTCTGTTTCGTATGCGGCAGGAATGAGAGCTACGGCGCTGTACCCGCATCGGAAAACACCAGGCTGGCGAGGCAAGCCGGGAACCCCTGCCAGACGAAACGTCACCCGGAACAGCAGCGACAACACCAACAGTAACATTAACAACACCATTAGCAATAACAACACCATCAACAGTAACAACACCACCAACAACAGCAACCACATCAACGTCAACACCAGTAACATCAACAGTAACATTAACAACACCATTAGCAATAACAACACCATCAACAGTAACAACACCACCAACAACAGCAACCACATCAACGTCAACACCAGTGACACCAACAGTAACATTAACAACACCATTAGCAATAACAACACCATCAACAGTAACAACACCACCAGCAACAGCAACAGTGACAACAATAGCAACAACAGCACCAGCAATAACAACAAGAACAACACCAGCCTCAGCAGTGACAATATTAACGCGAGCAGCAACAGGCACAACGATAACACCAGCAACGGATCAAGGCATCCCCGAGTACCGAAGCTTGGCACAGAGGATCGCGGACTACCAGCGGAAGCGCCACGAGATCTTCAGCGCAGAAATTTTTAGAAGGCGGGCGCTCACGAGGACACGTAGGAAAATTCTGATATTGCGCCACAGGAGGAAGGCGTACAAGAGGTTTCAGCGAGAGGAGGTCTCAGCGATCGTGTCCCTAGAACACGATGACAGGTTGTTTGCACGGACCAAGGTCGACAACACCGAAGTAACCGCTCTTCTGGACACAGGAGCCAGCGTGAGTTGTTGTGGGGCCGGAGCAACGAGATTCCTTGAGAACCGAAGGCATCGAATCATCAAGCTAAGGGATCGACACGTTAAAACCGCAAATGGAGAGAAGACCTCAGTGACGGGGCTCATCACCTTACCCGTCGAGTGGGAAGGCGAGATCAGGAGTATTGAGTTCTATATAGTACCAGCTTTGCAACAGCAATTCTATTTCGGCATCGACTTCTGGAAGGCTTTTGGCTTATCTGTCGCCACCAAAGCAGACACTTTTAAGTCGCCGAATAAATGCCAAGTTTTAGACGCCATAAGCCAAGGAAACGATAACTCCAAGAGCTACCGAAACTCGTCACTTCAACTGACTGATGTAAAGCAAACCTCTCTAGGTGAAGGTAAGGAAACATTGCCACACAACACACGCGAAAAGTTCAGCGGATCTATTGAAATCACCTCGTCAACGTCACCTTTACGTAATCGGCGTCAACAAAAGCAGCAGAGCCAGCTCAACAACGCTGAAACGACAATAGCAGTAGTAAGTCACCGTAACCAGCTATTGCCTTCTGCGACAGCTATTAGCGACATTGCTAATCATGCTAAGCAAAACGAACTGGCGAAACGTACACGCATCAGTGAAAATTTAAGTAGCCAACATAGTACACGGAAATCTTCAAGGCCTCATCCACCTGCAACTACCGTAACTGCAACAGCTCAGCATATTAAATCTTGTTCTCAGCCTGCCCCGCAAGCGTACATAAACCAGGCTCCAATAAATCTAGCATCAAGCGGCCGCTCAACGATGATAAACAGTGAGCTCAAATTCTCTACCAACACGAGTGGTGGAAGTAATAAAGATGGCAGCAGTAGTCGAACACCTTTCGACTTGGCCACGGAAGCGTTGAGAGGTTCACGACCCATAGATCGCGAAAGGTTGCTAAACCTGTTGCAAAGGATTGCAAATGAAAGTCAAGAGTATCGAATGCAAAACCAACTACTCAAAGGGTTGCTCGACTTACGGAATGGACAGATTAGACAGCTTAGTCACAAGGTGCAAGTTCGATGACACCAGCTAAAAGACAGCTAGCTAGCTAGTAGTATAACAAACCAAAGATATTCTCTTCTCCAGAACCTCTTGAGTATACACCGAGTCTGCCCGGCTAGCTCAGTCGATAGAACAGAGACTCTTAAACTCAGGGCGTGGGTCGAAGCCACACGTTGGTCCGTAGTAGTCGGTCGTTGAGGGTATAGTCGGTCTGTCCGCGGACTTTTTGACGTACACATTCCATATCGCAGGCGATATCGATGGGTCCGAGCTGTAACGGCCGCGAACAAACCTTGGGTAGGGTGTCTGTCGGTCTGTG
>NW_023999756.1:0-384 GCF_014805625.2 Glossina fuscipes
ACTCTAAAAGAAAAATTTCCACATATCCCTCTCATGTTTCTTTTAATGGCTCTGATTCCTCGGATGATTTTGAAATCTCAAATCTATTTGCTGAGTATTTCCGACGTAACTTTTCGATTGCTAATTTCGATTTATCAGCAAACTACCCATATCCTATAACTAACTCGGTTTCAATACCTAACTTGGTTATTTCGGAAGATGATGTTTTTAAAGGGTTGAGTTCTCTAAAATACAGTTGTTCGCCTGGACCTGATGGAATTCCATCATGTGTACTTAAATCTTGCGCTGTCGAGTTGTGTGGTGTGATCTCAAAGATTTTTAACATGTCCTTGTGTTCAGGTGTTTTCCCTTCATGTTGGAAGAGTAGTTTCCTTATTCCTATCC
>NW_023999756.1:484-1314 GCF_014805625.2 Glossina fuscipes
CTTTGCCATTAATTCGTATATTTCTCCGCACCAGCACGGCTTTCGGAAAGGGCGATCTACAGTCACCAACTTGTTAGAGTTTACCTGTCATGTTTTCAAGGCTTTTTCTAGTGGCTCTCGCACAGATGTTATTTACACTGATTTAAGCAAAGCATTTGATAAGGTTAACCATAGACTACTTATCTTTAAACTCCAAGCCTCTGGTTTCCCACCCTACTTAGTGAAATGGATAAGCTCTTATCTGCACAATAGATCCTTCAGGGTTTTGTTTAACTCCATCACCTCGGATGAATTCCCCGTTACGTCTGGCGTACCTCAAGGAAGTCACTTAGGTCCCATTTTATTTAGTTTATACATTAACGATCTCCCATCGGTGGTTAATTCCAGCCAGATCTTAATGTATGCTGATGATGTGAAACTGTTTTCTTCCTTCTCTGTTGAATCGCAATCACATCAGCTTCAAGGTGATTTGGATAATTTTGTTACATGGTGCTCTTTGAATCTTCTGAAACTAAATCTGAGTAAATGTAAGAAGCTTTCATTCTCAAGAAGAAAGTCATTCATTACTCAGTATTTCATAGATTCGCATAAGTTGGAGGACGTCGATTCGATTACAGATTTAGGCGTTCTATTTGACCATAGGTTACGTTTTAACTTGCATATTGAGCTCTCGATTAGCAAAGCTAGGTCCGCGCTTGGTTTTATAAAAAGGTGGTCCAAAGAGCTTGATGATCCTTATATTACGAAAAGGCTTTACATGTATTTGGTTAGATCTATACTTGAGTATGCCTCTGTTGTATGGTCTCCTTCATATAGGTGCTACGTAGATT
>NW_023999757.1:0-404 GCF_014805625.2 Glossina fuscipes
CGCGAACAAACCTCGGGTAGGGTGTCTGTCGGTCTGTACCAACCGCAAGCGGCGGAATAACGGCATGCCGTTAGACAAAATCATGCGATTTTGTGGTACCGCTAATAAATCGCATGATCTTGCGGTATATGTGTTTATTTTGTTCTTTTCTGATCTCCTTACTTACAAGTACAGGCAAAAATCGTATGATTTTGCGGTACCTTTGCTTGCTTTTGCAAGTACAGGCAGAATCGTATGATTTTGCGGTACTCCTTTTTTTTCCTTTTGCTTTTGCAAGCATAGGCAAAATCGTATGATTTTGTGCGATCTATGCTTGCTCTTGTGAGAGTAGCGGCAAGCCGTTATAGAGAGAGCAACAGGAAGAAGAAGAGGGAAATTGAGGAAGAATGAGAAGTCTGTCTGCT
>NW_023999757.1:504-1205 GCF_014805625.2 Glossina fuscipes
TACCGCTAATAAATCGCATGATCTTGCGGTATATGTGTTTATTTTGTTCTTTTCTGATCTCCTTACTTACAAGTACAGGCAAAAATCGTATGATTTTGCGGTACCTTTGCTTGCTTTTGCAAGTACAGGCAGAATCGTATGATTTTGCGGTACTCCTTTTTTTTCCTTTTGCTCTTGCAAGCATAGGCAAAATCGTATGATTTTGCGGGATCTATGCTTGCTCTTGTGAGAGTAGCGGCAAGCCGTTATAGAGAGAGCAACAGGAAGAACAAGAGGGAAATTGAGGAAGAATGAGAAGTCTGTCTGCTTTTTAATTTCAAGATAGCAGTCAGTTGAGTTTGAGAAGTTGAAGGGAAAACGTCAACGATAAGCTTACGGACTATTAAAACAAAAAAAAAACGGAAGAAAAACCTCCCAATGGAGAACCAACAAAAAAAAAAAAAAACAAGAATCAATAATCGAATTAATAAAAATGTTGCTACAAACCACGCGACAAAAGCAAAAATAATTTCTTACGTCGATTGCTAAACAGTTTTATTGTTTATCCCATTTTAATTTCGAAGCCCTTTAGTTTGTGAAGGACAGAATATGCAAAAGTAGCTTAAACGAGCTAACTTACATGAAAACGTCGTGTATATAGTGTACGTGCTAAATAAAAAAAAAAAAAAAAAAAAAAAACGATATAAAATATCAGGGCTTCC
>NW_023999758.1:0-339 GCF_014805625.2 Glossina fuscipes
GATAAATTAGACTTCTTTGGCTTAATTCCGTTAGAAAAGCTTCCACTTATCATCACTTCATTCAAAGCAAAATAAATGCACTATTTTATTCCTGCTATTAATCTCACTCTTTTAACTGTCTCTCTCAAGTCTATTGCAATACGAGTAAAGGTTTTTTCTACTCGCTAAGCACAAACACATACTTGTTACAAATCACTTGCTCAGGGGAAAACAAGCACAGAAGAATCGCGATATAATATTAAGGCGATTTAAAAAAAGTTGTAAAACTTTACTAATGAAATTGTTGGGCTAGAATATATTATTAGTTTTTGACCAACCATATGTTACCTTGTTATGCTA
>NW_023999758.1:439-1621 GCF_014805625.2 Glossina fuscipes
AAATTGTTTTTCTTAGGATCAACGACCTCTTGCACGCAAGGAGCCAAACCATTCGCATCAAAATAAAAAAAAAACTATGAATTTGTCAGAAGGCACAAGAGTCACCTCTAAAAAAGATTTTTGAAACCTCTCTTAAGGGATTAAGATCCGAACACAATCTTTCTGATTCCTGAAAACCTACTCTGCTACACAAGTATCCACTGTCCTTGACAATAGCTTAATAGCCCCGTAGAGTAGAATTGATCTGAAAAATCTTTAAGCCCGTTATCGCAGCAGATATTCTCAAATGACAACATCCGTGACTTCCTGGGAACTTGATACTCTTTGATTTATTGAAAACTTTCGAATCTACGTCGAGCTTAGTTAGTCTGGAGTAGTAATACGAAAATTCGGTAAGACTGTGGCTTTTTTTGCGCCGTTCTATATCCTCGTATAATTTCCGAAAGTTTACGTAATAAGTCTTTCCGACATCCTATCTTCAGAAATTTTATTGCTTGGTAAGGCCCAGTACACGAATTTACAAACACATGTGCATTTTCTACGTATTATTCACATTCTTTAAGCAATTGAGCCGTTGTTTCAAAAGGAGAATGGGAGAATATGAATAAGCGCCTTAGGTTCAGAACAAAAAATGTCAGGCAACATCTTTCGGTAACGCGGTCCATTCATTGTAAGGATCAAACCAGGTGCGTTTGAAGCTGTGCGATCTGATAGCACTGCCAGCCCAATAATCACACCAAGCTCTCCCACTTTAGAGTTGAAAATTTTGCGCGATCTTTTCTGTTACGGTTTGGAGAGGCAGATTCGACAACTTCCTATTTATGTGCGCAGACAGATAAAAATAGTCCTCACTACTCAGAACAAAAATATTCTCTAAATATTATCAGTTGAAAAACGAGAAACACAGGCAAATTAAAATCGTGACTTTTTGTTAAAATATATTTTCCTTATGTTTCGCGCGTAGTTTTTAACCGTACTTGACATAGTGTTATATGATGCATATTGAACTCTCTATTAATAAACCTAGATCAGCACTTGGTTTCATATAACGCTGCTCGACGCGATTCCAAGATCCGTATATTGCACGTCGTTGGTAAGACTTTCACTTGAATACACCTCTGCGGTATCGTCTCTGACCTATTGTTGTGATGTCGCCACTATTGAATCAGCTCAGACATTTCT
>NW_023999759.1:0-193 GCF_014805625.2 Glossina fuscipes
CCTCATACCTTCATGTCTTCATTAGTAAACAATTTTAGTTTTAATTCGTTTTTTTAAATTTATTCTCCGCAATTGCAAGTGTTCAGTTGATAAACTGAGACAACTTTTAAATATTAAGTCCTTTATACGGCAAGTTTCAATTTCTACGCAGACTGTGGTTTTTGCATGTGATACGCACAGGGGCCTACATGCA
>NW_023999759.1:293-4487 GCF_014805625.2 Glossina fuscipes
GCAAGTAATATTGAAACTATTCAAAACTTCATATATCCGATATGTTGATTCAATTCACACTTACTCATATTTGGGTCTAACCAAGGTTATTACCCTTACATTATTATTCTCTAAAGTTTTTCGTTATTTTGTGCAACGGTTTAGCAGCGTTTGAGTAATATGTATATTAGGTTGGTCCAAATAGGAAGCATTCGTTAGAACACTACTTGCTAAATCGCAACTTGACATGCTTTCACAATTACTTATATTACTATGCGACGACTGTAATTGAGACAATATTTACGTTGTTTTCGTGAAAACTTGCTAAGATCCACACAATCCACTTACGTTGCAGTAAAATCGTCGCACTCTACCATTAAATCTTTAAGGAAAGCGAAAGAAATAATTGCCTTTCTTTCACAAAAGGTCACGAGAATTGAAGTTTTCCATTCCAATACTCGCCAATGACGCAAACATTAACATTTTTTAAAGCATCTTTCTCTATCTATAAACGTCTCGGTTAAATGATCTTTTTAGCGTAAGCTGTCTAAATCCCTAAGTTTATAAAACTAAAAACGTCGGCTTCGCTTTTTTTTTATCGTCATAAGTTTTTGTTTGTTCTACTATTAAAACGCTAATTATTTTAAATGGTCTCCGAATTTTTCGAAAATAGATGTGAATTCATCACCCACTAATCCGCCTCTTCAGTTGAAACATTGTATAACGAGCGGGGTTTTCAAGCAACACTTTTCAATCTGAGTTCGAAGACGGATAGCAGATTCCTAGACGTGCTAACCCAATGCATGCAGACGTAAATCGCGGCATATCTGGAGTAGCTGATAATGCGAAATTTCGATCTGCTGCTAAATTTTAGATTTAGATTTAAACTAAGAGTAATTGATGTAGTTAGCGCATTCGCGCAATATAAGACAATGTGTGTACCAAGCGTTTTTATATGGTTTAGTAGAGTTAAGCAATAATTAATTTGCTACTATATAAATTGTTATATTAATAAATGAAAAATTAAAAAACAAAAAAACGGTTGTTTTATTATTTTCTTATATATTACATTAAAATTCCAGGTGTTTTATTTTGTTTATTAACGTCATCAATTAAATATGTCTAAGTGGTTGCAGTATAAGGAAAAAAGCGTGTCTTTTTTATGTTTTAGTTTCTTTATCTAAAAAAAAAAAATAAATAAATAAATACAAAAAATAATATATACATTGCCATAAGAGTTGAATGGGGAAACTTGGAATTTTTTGACTTCTTAGAGAGGGTAAATCGGATAATCTAATATAAACCGATTTTTGGTATTTTGACTTAAAAATGAATCTAAAATAACAGTTGACTTAAAAATTTCGTGTGGTAAGTATTTGACTACGTTAAGTTTGGACGACATAGATTCATTTTTCGGACCGCTCTTTATACAGAAATTCTCAGGAAAAATAAGCCTTTTACGCTTACACTTTTTAGTATTTTGTAACGAAAATCGATGAAGAATTGTAAGCACCAAAGTGGTCTAGATTGTTTAAACGGCGGTGTTACCCGACTATAACGCTTAAATTTCTTTCCGCATGCAATTAAGAATTTATTTACCTATTTATGTGTTTTTGTCCTTCAGCTGTGTTCAGTTTTTGTAGGCATATCCGGGATTACTTAATAAGTCATGAGATTTTTTGCTTTAATTAACGAATAACATCTCACAATATAAAACTTGGAATTTCGCGTATGTCACATTCTCCAAAACGCGACATAATCAATCAATTTCACGTTCAATTATCCCTTTCAGCGAAAATGTTCTTAAAACTTTTTCCTTTACTTTTACTACACTTTCAATTTTTTTTAAGGCCGACTCACGGCTCAGCTTTTGTGGTTGCACTTTTCCTGTGGATAAATTACTTTTAAAATTTTCTCTAGATGTAATAGCAAAACAAACTTTAAAGTAAAAAGAAAAAGAGAGAACGAGTTTTTCGAGATATATCCCGAGGAGCAAATTCCTTTATTGAGAATTCTAGCGTCCACAATAATTTATTTAGAGAATTTTCAGATGAAGAAAAATTAGAGGAAGAAAAGGTTTTATCATATTTCTTTATGTTTTTTTGAGATTTGGACAAAATGTGACCAATGGGCGGAGATCGCTGCGCCGAGGAGTGCTGCTCGGGTTATTAGTCTCCATGTCTCTAATATATGAAAGAATACACTGAATAACGGTGCCCCCGTATTAATGCACACGATATATTGATGTGTCAATTTTGTTTAGGCAATTTAATGGAACCAATGAGCATTTGAAAGAAAAGCATACTGTTCAGCACTTTTTAACAATATGTCTGAAGCCTTTGATATGACACATATGGCATAAAGGACTCTTATACGAAATTTACCATAAATTCTTATTTAATGCACACACTTTAAGTGGTCGCTCCACTTAAAAAATTAATAACTATGTGTCTACCACAAGAAAGGTCTATCTACGATCAACTCCCCTCTGTTGTCCATAGAAAACATGCCAACCCGCTATATTACATACCCACAAATGACACAACAATTATGAGCTCGCTTACATACCACATCATGGTGTCAAGTCAAATTCAAAATGGTACTACCATCTTTCAGCAGCTCCGAAAATGGAAAATAAGCATTAATCCTGCAAAATGTGTGCATGCTGCTTTTTCACCTTTAAAGGAAACGCGCGCTCCTCCATGATTCCGCATAGTTGCAATACTACGGAAAACTCACATCAAATACTTTGGAATCCATTCAGATCGCCGCCTCACATGGACTCGTCATATAAGCGCGACGTTAGTCCAAATAAAATTAAAAATAGAATATGAAACAGCGTTTTTTCCTACAACATAGCCAAGTTGCACAGGACCACAGATGCTTTCTGGTACACAACTAATTAAACTATCTGCAAAGATTTAAACAATTCGGCCGGATAACACCAAAAGAAATGTTACTAAATTACTAAGCCAGCCAAATCCTCTTGCCTTAACAGAGAAACACTCCCGTTTAAAACGCAGTGTCACTAAAGGCTTAATAATTTAAAAGAAGAATGCTAGTAAGGTGGTTTGCGTTGACAGTGGTCACCAGGCTTAAATTAGATATAAGATTTCATTACTTGTTGGTGTTTATTCTTGGCTCAAAATCTCTCTGTCAAATTTCATCAAAGTATTTTGAAAAACTAACCGGTGGTATGAACATAAGATAATGAGAAGCAGACACAGAGGCAAATAGTTGTGTTGAAATCGTAATCATTTTCTGAATCCATTGATTAAAGCTGGGTTAATCTTAACTTTCTCTGGACACAGCATACATCTGCACAAACACAGGATAAATAGCCTTTATAGAAGATTGTAAACCTATGCAAGATTATATTAAGCAGATAAACCGAAACGATTAGATAAGCGTAGAGAGCATACGAAGGATTAAATTAAGATTAACATTGAATAATCATCGGAAAGCATAATTATATGATTTTGATTTTTCTCTCTAGAAGTTATCTTTTTGTTCTGAACAATCAGCCGTATAGAGATTCATCACTAGTCGTCCAAAACTCCTTCGCACGCCTTTAGAGTTGAAACTAAAGAGCTCGTCTTCGCACCGTACAGCGACAGCAGGACAAACTTGGTTTATACAAGGCATTCTAAGTGCTTTATGCTAGTTTCGCATAAGACAGTAGATAGACTCTGATTGAATACATTTTAGAAAATTTTATCGGCCGACATCCGTTAATATATTTATTTGCTCTCTTACTAATCTTCTTAGCAAAAATTAGAGGAGCCTTTTATGTCCTGATGATGCTCAATCTCCACTAAGAAATCACAGTTAGGTATAATTCCCCCACTATCTACAAGTATTCAATAAGAACGACAAATATAAATAAACGATATGGAGCAGAAGGTGCATGTCAAACCAGATACACTTTGTTTCTACTCATTTTACTCTTTACTATTTCACAATGCTATCATAATTACTTTAAATTAGAAGAGATTATAAACCTAAAATATTGCTATCAGTTGCCTTTTGTAGGGACTTTCTGTCAACATATATAAGAAATAATTTTAATTCAATTTATTTTTGCGCTGATGCAACACGCATCGGCTGCAAGAGAGAAGTGGTAAAAGTATCTTAAACTAACTACTTAGCGCAGGTGTCAACGCAGATGAAAAAAAATTAGTTTTCTTTCATCATTCTATGTTTTACATTTTTAAA
>NW_023999760.1:0-387 GCF_014805625.2 Glossina fuscipes
TAGCACTCCCCCTCAGAGACGAAGAATCTGTGAGGCCAAAATCAGAGACGACTTTGGTTCCTCACAATATATAGGTATAGCAGAAATAGAGAAGATTGAATTGTAATATTCTAGAATCATAAACATTATCAAGTTTGCGACTCTGCGCGCACACTGTGGTCGTACTGTTTTACTTTGTGCGAAGAAACTTTTAAATTTCTTTTTATATTATTGCTTGATCGTTTTACACGCATTTAAAGAATAATTAATTATAAAGGATAAAAGTGAATTAAACTAATTAATGATACTGTCGATTCGTCCACATTGCTTGGCGAGATAAACTTTAACGTCCCTAATCCCTATTCTCATTTTATTTTCATTCATCTGAATCCATGTAAATGTAATTAC
>NW_023999760.1:487-2700 GCF_014805625.2 Glossina fuscipes
ATTCTCATTTTATTTTCATTCATCTGAATCCATGTAAATGTAATTACGAAGTGTTTACTAACCCTTTCAGAGTTGTTTGCTAAACGATATCTATCACTTAATGTCAATATCGGACTCTTTGAAGTCTGTCAAAACAACGATGCTTAATATGCGCGGTTTGCGAAAAACTAACTTGCAATCTTAAATGTCATTACGATTCGAAAATTATCTGGTGTGTTTACTGTTATTAGTTGCTAAGTTTTTGCATGTTTACAATGGTTCAGGGGTTTACATGCAACTTGGATCTGTACTAGTTTTGGGTATGCCTCTATGCTAGCTGTGTACATGCCTTTTTCTTTCTTCCTTATTTGTTTATTCACCAATTAGTATTTAATTGTTTTTGTTTTTATTTTTCTCTAGATGTCCTTAAATACTTTAATAATAATTGGGATAAGATTTCTTTATAAGGGTCAATTAAATTCATTTTTGGATGAGATACATGTGAAATCAAATAAATAAATAAAATAAATCAGCGATCAACAGAACATATACTATAAAAGGTTAAAATTCAATGACTGTACCAATAATCTAACTGCATATAAGGAAGTAAGAACATTATAATCGGGCAAGGTCGACCGTTAAATACCACCACACTGTCTAACACAATTCTAATTTTTATTATAGAACACAAAAATTATACCCATTATATATTTCTATATAAAGGCATATTTTTCATGTGCGTATATCTGGGGAAGCGGGCCCAAAACGCAACCTAATGTGGTACAAGTCCAATTCTTACATAGGGCAGGATAGAAAAATAGGCGTAGATATTCCAAATTTTGTAGAGTTCATTTTGGTATGAAATTACTACAATATCACGAGCCAATTTCCATCACCATTTGTTAAAACTTAGACGTTTCTGCTCTACAAAAAATCAATTTCGTGAGAATCGTTATTAGGGTAGGAATCAAAAAATAGGCTGAGGTGATCAAAATTTGGCACAGTTAATTTTTTTAGCTTAAATTACTCTTACGATATAATTTTCACCGTGAGGAATTGAAAATTATACCTCTTTGTCGTGTGACGTTGGACGAGGAGGTTAAAAAATTACCCCAGCCGGTCCAAAGTTTTTATATCAATTTAAAATGCCCAAATACTTCTACATAGCTACTTTTGTCGAAAAATTTTGAAAATGGCAATTTTTTTCCATGCGGCGGCTTTTCGAAATAGTGCATTATATGAAGAGTGACCGCAGAGTGACCGACCCGAACAATTTTCAAGAATGTTTGTCCTTGGACCAAAATACGTCACTGTACCAAATTTTATCAAAATATCTCAAAAATTGCGATCTGCAGCTTGAACACAAATTTACATGGAGAGACATCAGATGGACAGACAGGTTTAGAACAAATCAGATACTGATTCTGAATCGATCGGTATAATAAAAAGTTATCTTAAGCCGTTCTGCGTGTTACAAACGATCGCACGAAGTTAATATACCCTGTACCACAAATGGTGTAGGATATAAAGAATATTGCACAATATTGCAGAACCGCAATGTACATTAAGTACCCACTTAATTCACTTATTAAATGTATCTGCCAAAGAAAGGTAGAAACTTTAATTAGTGGCATAAAAAGTTCGTCCTAGCACTTCCAAATGCATTTGATTTCTGACGGTTTCTTTCTTCATGCCTCTTGTCCAAAGTAAGCATTCAAAAACTTGACACGCGTAAATTTTTCTTCATTTGGCTTTTGACTCTCAACATGCAAGTAGTGATGTAATGAAAGTTATTTACGTGTGTATATGCATGATGTACCTAGATTTTATATTTTTTTTGTAACCAGAACTTGTTTTCTGCATAAAAACCATAACAAGGAACGTAAAACAGGCAAGTATAAAAATATACAACAAAATCTCAAAAAATAGTAAAAAACAGCAAATATTCAGAGAATGAAATGAAAAACTAGGTACACAAAATTTAAAAGAATTTAGCAAAAGAAAAACATTTCACACAAATGGTGTTGATGCTTATGCAAATCTAAAACACTTTCGTTAGAACACAATTCTATATTTGTTTACGTGCTAGAGTTTTGTGTGAACTCACCAAATAGAGAGTTTATCAAATAGATTCGAAGTTCTTGATGATCGTGGGAAGACATTCGTTAATAACCAGAAAGGGTATCCTTGCCCTTTTTTGCCGAGTTTACAATTTCCATTTTTTCTCCATTTCT
>NW_023999761.1:0-139 GCF_014805625.2 Glossina fuscipes
GATCGGAAAAGAGTAGGCAAGAGAAACTTATTTCTGTTGTCTTCTGAGAAGAGTGCGAATACTGACAAGACCAAGAAATCGTAGATACAATATCACTCCGATAGTGATCTTTCATGTGACATAAGCCCTGAATTTTCAT
>NW_023999761.1:239-1617 GCF_014805625.2 Glossina fuscipes
TATGGTCTTTTTTTAAATACATTAAAACAAAACCATTCTTACGTATATGATGATGTTGAATAGTTTTTATTTGCTCTTGTATGGTTTGTTTTTTTGGTAAAAATGTATAAACTTTATATTCGACTAGTTAACAATAACTTTTTAAACAAATGACATTGAACAAATAACTTTTTAAAATAAAATTGAGTTGCAGAACTTTTAATAATTCGTAGCCCTTTTTGCCATTCGCAATTAGTTGCAAAATCATATTATTTAAATAAATTTTTTCATAAAATTTTTAAAATATATATTTAAACAATTTCTTAGAACAGAAAATTCATTAACTCACTGGAACGCTTGATCCTCCGCAATATTCGCTTGTTTATTTTGTCAACGTTTACTTAAACGCAGCATATAAACATCTTTCTTCTAAAACATGGTTTACATTTCATACTAAGGTAAACACATTATATGTTTTTCTCTTAGTTTTCACGAATGCACAAAAACTTTTTAGGTTCCTTCTAAAGTTAATTCTCATTTGCTCTAAGTAAGAAAACTAGCACGTAGTGTTCAAAACTATGAGTTTGTTTTTCTGGAGTAGGATGATATAAGGGAATATGCGTGTGTGGACAGTATTTTTGAATACCAATCTAGCAAGTTCGAATCTGAACTGAGCTCACTTTACTATGCTGTTCTTAATACTGCAAAGACCTCTAGAATCTTTTTCATGCCTTTATAAAATTACTTTTAAAGTTGCATTTGATGAGAACTGATTCGGTACTCAATTACAACTTCCTGCAAGACAATTTTGTCTTGAAAAGATGAATTAAGATATCTGCAGCTTTAGAAATTTTATTACAAGAGTATACCTGCCATAACGCGGTCAATATTAATCACTTCTACAGAAGATAATAACTTTCACTAACGTGAGCAGAGAAGCTAATTTTGGTTATTTAAAGATTTTTCTTTTTTAACACTTTGAGACTGTTACATTCCTCATCATTTTTTGTATTGACTTACTTCGCCTCCTAACTTTCTTCATTTTACATAGCAAGACTTCACTTGACCATTAACTTAAACGCGTGTCTTCGGGGTATTGCCTTCACGGAATGAAACAACATATCCACTGCGAGGGCTATTTTTGCCAAAACCTGGTGCTTGGGTAGCTAAACGGCTCCGGGTTTCTTTTCACAAGAAATTTCTTCAAAATATTCTTTTCTTAGAAAAATATATTTCAGGATTTCTTCTTTTACACTAACAATTTTCCTTTTCTGCATGAAAGATAAGTTCATTTTTCTTTATCTAAAGGCCTAGCACAACTATTATTGTAAATGCACCAACCGAGCCAACATGGCAACTTCCACTCTGGCTCCAACTCATCTCTCACTTACTTTACTCT
>NW_023999762.1:0-440 GCF_014805625.2 Glossina fuscipes
TGGTAGTAGTTTGACCTAAAAAGTGGCCCGAGTCACACATTCGTTTAGTAGAAGTCGCCGACTCAAGTTGCAAAATCTTACAGTCGTCAACCCTTACTACTTAGTTAATCGCAAATTGGATTTACTTTACCTTAAACATTATTATAATATCCTTAATTCTAATAACAACAACAATGCCATCATTTTTCATATTCTTTACATGCATGCCGAAACATATCAAAATACATACTTTCTACTGTAGATTGTTATCACTCTGATTTCATCTCTCTATTTTTTTTATTACTTGATAATAAGTTTTACATCTTTGAAAGCATGTGGTTTTAAAAAAAATTGGTTTTTTTTAGTTTAATTTCATTTTGTATGTGCACTTCATGTAGCGAAAACTTCTGTGCAAAAGCGAGGTCAATCCAAAGAAAACCAAAGGTTACAGAAGTTAAACC
>NW_023999762.1:540-1073 GCF_014805625.2 Glossina fuscipes
GAAGTTAAACCAACAAGGTCATAAAATTAGTTTTACAGATCCATTTAGAAATGGTTTTTGCAGATGTCACATATATATTATTATTATTCTCCTTAAAGATTTGATTTAATTTTTCCACCACTTTAAATTTTCTCTAATTTCTTGCACACATTGTCGTCAAGCTCTGAACAAAACCTTAGTGTATGTCCCAATTTTTCGCTACGTTTCACTCTCATCTTGCTATCACAATATGTGTTTATGTGCACGGTGCAGTAAGGAGAACTGCCTAACGATGCAACTGGTTGTCTGTTTTAGTTGTTTTAGTTTTCTAACGTTACTGTTTAACTGGAGCACTAATTCGAACGTGCAACTGCACTGAGTGGAAGTTTAATAGTAAGATGCTGGGACAATAACGATGGAAAAAGAATATGAGGAAGAGCTTTTAAAGGTGAACTTGCGTTTAACGGGATTAAATTTTTATTTCTTAAATTTTGTAATTTGAAAATTAACCCTTTGTTTTAACAAGTTCAGGCAAAATTTACTGCAATATGCAA
>NW_023999763.1:0-211 GCF_014805625.2 Glossina fuscipes
TTTACTTATCCTACCACTTACATGCTACTGTCTACTTGAGAGAATAATTTACGGAAAGCTACATTCGTACTTATATGTAAAGCTGTAAAACGAAGTCATGCAGCGTTGCATTACAAGTTTGAGTAAAGATAACAGGAGTAGATTTTGAATGCAAGAGCATTCAATGATGAAATTTAATAAGCTTAACTAGAGTTATATATAGGTTAGTTGA
>NW_023999763.1:311-1316 GCF_014805625.2 Glossina fuscipes
CTGTTGCACAAGAATATGTATCTTTATTGTTCGCTTTTAGATTTAAATTTTATTCCATATATCACGACTAAGACTCAAACTCGACTTTCTAGTAATGAGTATCTACAGCCAGACTAACTTCCTCTCTGCTCGAGAGTCGAACGTTGACTAACTTAACCTATTTTTATTACCCTACTCCTAACCTATCCTTAGCCTGCGCTTAATCTATTCTTCTTCTATCTTAATTTATTCTTACTCTCTATGTCCATCCTATTCTTATTCTTTGCCTATCCTATGCTTATGATAATGTACTCTCTAGTACGATTTTGGGTCCTCGTAGTATAAATATATATATGTATATTGTGAGGTCGTTTCGACTTCTCTACTCGAGAATCTGCTCTCGACTCCCTTAACTTATTTTCATTGCCCTATTCTTAACCTCTCCTTAGCCGACGCTTAATCTATTCTAATCTATGCTAGTCTTAATCTACTTCTATTTCTATTCCTACTCTATCTTAATCTACTTCTATTTATTCTTAATCTATTCTTATCCTATTCCTATCCTATTTTAATTTGTTCATATTCTATTCCTATCCTATCTTAATCTATTGTAATTCTATTCCTATCCTATCTTAACCTAGCACTTCTTTCCCCTTGCCAGGGACGGATAATTCGTGAGCCCAAAACGAGCGACGACGTTGGGTCCTCACAATATTGTTATGTAATTCCCTTTTTCTAAGATACAGGCCGTATCACTGGATCGTGAATATTTTGTTCGAGAAAAATACACTTCAAAGTTCTTTTATTTACAATTATATATCTTTTTATTTTTCACAATTTATTTTTAGGAATACGTTCGACTGCTTAACTCAAATATTCTTTTTCTACTCTATTGCCTTTCACAAATATTCTATTTATATACATTTTTACTATCATATTACTAGTGTCTTATTTTATGACTTGATCTTTAATTCGGTAACCTGCTTTTCTGATAACCGTTTTCGTCGGCCTGGAGCTGCATGACGC
>NW_023999764.1:0-311 GCF_014805625.2 Glossina fuscipes
GCAAAAAACCGAAAATTTCATTTTTTGCGATTTAGGACGATGGTACCCGTTACGTCTTTGGCAAAAAACCGAAAATTTCATTTTTTGCGAATTAGGACGATGGTACCCGTTACGTTTTTGGCAAAAAACCGAAAATTTCGTTTTGTTCGATTTAGGACGATGGTACCCCTTACGTTTTTGGCAAAAAACCGAACATATCATTTTTTGCGATTTAGGACGATGGTACCCGTTACGTTTTTGGCAAAAAACCGAAAATTTCATTTTTTGCGATTTAGGACGATGGTACCCCTTACGTTTTTGGCAAAAAACCG
>NW_023999764.1:411-2051 GCF_014805625.2 Glossina fuscipes
ATCGCAAAAAATGATATGTTCGGTTTTTTGCGATTTAGGACGATGGTACCCCTTACGTTTTTGGCAAAAAACCGAAACTTTCTTTTTTTGCGATTTAGGACGATGGTACCCCTTACGTTTTTGGCAAAAAACCGAAACTTTCATTTTTTTGCGATTTAGGTCGATGGTACCCTTTACGTTTTTGACAAAAAACTGAAAATTTCAGTTTTTGCGATTTAGGACGATGGTGCCCCTTACGTTTTTGGCAAAAAACCGAAAATTTCATTTTTTGCGATTTAGGACGATGGTACCCCCTACGTTTTTGGCAAAAAACCGAAAATTTCATCTTTTGCGATTTAGGTTTGCTTGCATTGTTCCATTTTGCACATCGATTTCAGTGAGTACATAAGATTGTTAATTTTTGCTATATATTACGGTATTTATTATGGTATGGATTGAAGCCGTCATTAGTTCTCTAGTTAATGCTTTTTTTTCTTTTCATGTTACACGTATAGTTCATTCTTGTTAGTTATACAACTTTTTCTATACTTTAATATATCTTATGCTGCTTTAGTTTCTTTACATTCATATATGTGTTCTTCTTTTTTTAACTTTTTTTTCCTTTATTTTTCCACACGCGGTTTTAAAGTTTTACGGATTTTTCCTTTCTTTTATTTTTCTTTTTTAGACACTTATATTGTTATCTCCTTCGAACCATCCCTACAGTTTCCTACATTTTTTCCGTCTGTCTAGTTGTTCTTCTCCTGTCTATTGACATAACTGAACACCCTGTTCAGTCGCCACCTGAAGATAGTTATTTTTCGTATTCGCACAAATAATTTATATCTATTGCCAGGGTCTGGTTCAGGGTCTGGTTATTCTCGTTCTCACAGTCGATGTTTATATGCCCCCGCATGGATAAGAATCCTATTGCCCGATTAAAAATTACAGATTACCTTCTTCTATTTCAATACCTTGCCCATATTCTTTTTAATGTCTTACCCTTTTCTACCAATCTTTATTACGTAAACGTCCGATTAGCATAAGCTACAACTACTCACAAAAATTTGGATTAAAACTTCCAAACACTATGAATCGGTCTATCGCCTATCGCGGTCAGTCTATTCGGACAATACAAATGCTGAAGCCAGAAAAAAAAAAAGAAATAATTCCTTAATTAACGACATTTGACTGGCCAAATGTAAGGCCCGAAGTAAATTTTTAGATGGAGGTTGGCTACGAACCAATATTGTCATATAAGCAGAACGTCGCTGTTACTTTTCATTGATTATATTGCTTGGCAATGCCCTGTTCCTTATTAACTCAAAGCAAATAATGGTCCTTGATACGCCGGAAAAATCGATAAATGTAAATTATATGGTAAACGTTTGTTGTTTTTGTAATTTTCATTTCGTCTCAAATAATTAAGGTCTACACTCCCATTCAAAACTTGTCGTCAGATGAGGGAATGTTTCTAAGTAAATTTCTATATGCTTAAATTTAAATTATGTTCAGGAAAAGGCCGTAGTGTACAAAATAATATAACTGAAGTATGAGCCCCATAGCTCAGTAAATGGTATAATATTTATGCCAGTAATTTTTTATAATAGCCAGGATACACCGTGGATTACTTGCCATGCCAAAAGAAATAAAATTGAATG
>NW_023999765.1:0-666 GCF_014805625.2 Glossina fuscipes
TAACTGACTTTAACAAAGCCAATTAATCGAAAAAAAATGTAATAACAAAAATTTGAAAGTAAGAACTCTTACAAATAGGACATAACTAATGAATGAATAATCATAATAATCGATTTTTTATTTCCAACCAGAATTTTTTAAAATAAGACGGAAAAAATCTTTCTTGCTTTTCTACGATATATCTAATATTCGTAAGAAAAGGAATACATTTTCTTACTTGTATTCAGCTTCATTTGCATATTCATGTCAGAGATGAGAGCTGTTTATGTGAAACATTCGAACTAAGCAACTTAGGAGCATATATACGCAGACAGTAAAATCGATCACGCACAGGTAAGGCTTTTAAACCTGTCTGTCCGTCTAAAGTCTGTCCATGTAATTTTGTGTTCCAGCTACAGATCGCAATTTTTGAGATATTTTGATAAAATTTGGTACAGTGACGTATTTTGGCACAAAAACAAACATTCTTAAAAATGGTTCGGATCACTCCAGCTTTTCGACCACTCTCTATATAATACCCTATTTCGAAAAGCCGTCACATGGAAAAAATTACAATTTTCAAAATTTCTCGGCAAAAGTGGCTAAGTAGTAGTATTTGGGCATTTTAAATTGTTATAAAAAGTTTGGACCGGCTGGGGTAGTTTTTAAACCTCTTCGGCCAACGAA
>NW_023999765.1:766-3871 GCF_014805625.2 Glossina fuscipes
CTTCGGCCAACGAAAACTGAAGTTCACACGACAAAAGCGTAAAATTTTCAATTCCTCATGATGAAAATTATATCATAATAGTAATTAATATAAGATAAAAAAATTAACTGTGCCAAATTTGGAACATCTTAGCGTTTTTTTTTTATTCCTACCCTAATAAGGATTAGTACGAAAGTTGATCCTTTGTAGAACAGAAAATCTAAGTTTTAATATGGTGATGAAAGTTGACCCATAATATTATAGTAATTTCATACAAAAATTAACTTTATAAAATTTGGAATATCTACGCCTATTTTTGGATCCTGCCCTATGTAAGGATTAAACTTGTACGAAATTAGATTGCGTTTTGGGCCCGCTTCCCCAGATATACGCACATGAAAAATATGCCTTTATATGGAAACATGTAATGAGTGTAATATTTGTGTTCTATAATGAAAATAACAACTGTTTTAGACAGTGTGGTGGTATTTAAAGATCGGCTTTGCCCGATTATAATGTTCTTACTACTTTATATTTAGTTAGATTATTGGTAGCTCATTAACTTTTAACCCCTTATAGCATTTGTTTTGTTTATCGCTGATTTATTTTATTTATTTATTTACTTACACATGAATCGCATCTAAAAATGCATTCAATTGACTCCTATAAAGAAATCTTATCCCACTTATTATTAAAAACCAATGTAAAGTATTTAAGGAGATCTAAAGAAAAAAAAACACAAATAATTAAACAATAATTGGTGAATAAATAAAGAAGAAAAAAGCATGTACACAGCTACCATAGAGGCATACCCAAAACCGCTACAGATCCAAGTTGCATGTGAACCTCTAGCCCACTGTAAACATGCAAAAGCTTGGCAACCGACAACAGTAACAACACCAGTTGATCTTCGAATCGTCATGACATTTAAGATTGCAAGTTAGTTTCAGTCAAGCTGAGCATATTAAGCATAGTTGTTTTGATAGGCTTTAAAGAGCCCGATATTGAGATTAAGTTATAGATACCGTTTAGATTTCTGCAAACAACTCTGAACGTGTTAGTAAACACTTCGTAATTATATTTACATGAACTCAGCTGAATGAAAAAAAAGTGCCGAGAAAAGGGATTATGGACATGAAAGTTCATCTCACCAAGCAATGTGGACGAAACTAAGTACATAGCCTTTTTGTAATGTCAGGGTCCTTAAACTCTTTGGACCAACCCTTAATGAAACTTAGCGCGGACCTAACTTTACTAAAAGAGGACTTAATGTGCAAGTTAAAACGTAATCGTTGGTCGAATATAACCCTTAAGTCGATGAACGAATCAACATTTTCCAACTGGTGTGAGCCAATGAAATACTCAGTACTTTCTTACGAAAGAAAGCGTCACGACACGAAATGGATATCACAACAAAAGCTCAACATAATTCAATTCATTTCAACACTTTTATACTTTTATAATTGTTTATTCTCTAAACGTTCATAAAACAATAAAGCAATGAGATAAAAAGAAAAAAGGAAATTTAAAAGTTTCTTCATGCAAAGTAAAAGAGTATGACCACAGCGTGCTTGCAGAGCCGCAAATTTGATAATGATTATGATTTTATAATATTACAAAGCCGTCTTCTCTATTTCTGCCATAACTATGTATATATATTGTTTCATTCCATGAAAGCAATACCTCAAAGACCAGCGTTTAAGTAAATGGTCAAGTGAAGTATTGCTACGTAAAATGAAGAAAGTTGAAGGCGAAGGAAATCGATGCAAAAAATGATGAGGAATGTAACAGTCTCCAAGTATTAAAAAAGAAAAATCTTTAAATAACTAAAATAAGCTTCTATGCTCTCGAAAGTCAAGGTTATTATATGCTATAAAAGTGATTAATATTGAACGCGTTATGGCAGGTATATATATTCTCGTAATAGAATTTCTAAAGTTCCAGATATCTCAATTAGTCTTTTCAAGATAAAATTGTCTTGCATGAAGTTGTAAATGAATACCGAATCAGTTCTCATCAAAGTAATTTTGTAAAGGAATGAAATGCATTTTGGAGGTCGTTGCGGAATTGAGAACAGCACAGTAAAGTGAGTCCAGTTTAGCTTCGAAGTTGCTGGATTGGTATTGAAAAATACTTTCTATACACACAAAATCCCATATATCATTCTACACCATTAAGAAAAACAAACTCATAGTTTTGAACAGTACATGCTGCTTTTCTTACTTGCAACAAATGCGCATTGACTTTAGAAGGATCCTGAAAAGTTTTTGTGCGTTCCTGAATACCAAGAGAAAAACATATAACGTGTTTACCTTAGCATCAAATGTAAATAAAGCTGTGCAAGAAAGATGTTTATGTTTTGCTTTTAAGTGAACTTTGCAAAATAAACGAATATTGTGAAGGGTCAAGCGTAGCAGTGAGTTAATGGATTTTTTGCTCTAAGAAAGTTTTTAGTTATATATTTTAAAAATGTTATGAAAAAATTTATTTAAATAATATGATTTTGCAACTAATTGCGAATAGCAAAAAGCAGTACTAATTTTTACAAGTTCGGCGACTAAATTTTATTTTAAAAAGTTATTGTTGTTTAATGTTATTTGTTTAAAAAGTTGTTGTTAACTAGTCGAATATAAAGTTTGTAAATTTTTACCAAATAAAACAAACCATACAAGAGTAAAGAAAACTTTTCAACATCATCATGTATGTAAGAATGATTTTATTTTATTTTAATGTTTAAAAAAGACCATAATTGGTTTAAAAGGTTGTGAAATGCTGCAGTATATTAGTATAAATTAGGATATGAGCTATATTATGTTGATCAGCGTAAAGGCGATTGCGTGTGAACCTCCCACATAAAATTTACTGTGACAACATTATAATTTTATGAATACTTGTGCCAATATTATAATTTTTGTCTAATTAAGTCGGTTTTACATATTAGGTTAACATATTAGGTTAATTCAGATATTAGGTTACATACTAGGTTAATTCGCATTTTAGGGTTAATATATACAAAAAGCTGCTCGATGCTACCGCGTCTATACATAAAAACGCGTGTAACGTAAACTATAGGGTGGTGCATGAGATATTATTAGAGGTTATTTCGTATGTTTTGTTTGTTTGCAC
>NW_023999766.1:0-545 GCF_014805625.2 Glossina fuscipes
AAAAATTTGATCACATATAATATTGCCTGCAATTTTTTTTAATTTATCGAAGTTACTACTAGGATCCTCCATAAAATAGACCTCAAAAATTTCAGTCTTCTATCTTTCCTAAATACTCAACAGCTAAAAATTTTTTCTTTGAGAAAAGAAGGGCGGTTAAGTTTACGCTTCATCTCAGACGTCTCCTTTGAACAATCCAAGCGATTTTTAATACCAATTTCTTCGGAAGAGTGTTAACAAAACACACGACACATGTACACAGACGGTTATGCATGACTATGTCGACCCAGAATTTCGCGTTACCACGAATGTACATACTCGATTACAAAGGAGAACAAGCTTTTTTGGCCACGGGTCACAATCACTTAAAATGTGAATATTAAAGAGTTTTGTGGTCGGAGCCTTTTTCGTGGTAAAACAGTCTTTTAGTAAATAATACATTTTCTATGTATATATACATAAACGCTTATGTATATAAGATCCATGGTGTTCTTAGCTCCTATCTATTTTCAATTTTTTCTATTCTCTTAATGTTTGTTTCATGT
>NW_023999766.1:645-3509 GCF_014805625.2 Glossina fuscipes
ATATTATACTTTATTTCCGAAAGTAAAGTGGATCACTTCAAATTATCAAATGGGTCACTTAGTAACCCGCGGGTCATAGGTTGCCGACGTCCACTGTATGGTGTATTTGAGATTTGCTTTTGAATTGTTAAAATATTATGCCAAACGAGTAGTTATCAAAATTTATGAAAACGATTTTAGTCGAGGTATTCCCATTACATACATCACATAAAGTTTAATTATATTTTTCCAAAATTTAGCGGCTGCCTTATCGCCATGTGTACCTTCTTCGATTTAACATATTTATTTTTCCACTTTTGTAGTTATAAACGGGGGCGGATTTTTTAATAAATTTGCTCCTATACTCTTCACAAAGGTTAGGAATATGAATATGTGCTACAAAAAGAGTTTAATGTTTCCTCTGCGATGGGTACAATTAATATACAAGCCTCATTAAAGTGAATTTTAAAACCACCCTCGCACAACCGACAAGGGAAGATACTTAAAATTTGAAGTTGATCAAGGAAAAGGAAAGATAGTTGATCTTAGGCCCATACAGCGAGGAGATATTTATACGCCTAAACGGCTGAGTTCACAAAGGATCTCGACTAACAACTAAATGGTCTCAGGTTCAAATCTCAAGAGCAAAAAATGATATAAAGACGAAAGCCTTAGATGCCGTTGCTTTAAGACTTTAGTCTTATAATTTATTTCTCTGGCTAAGTTAATAACAATAATAATATTAATGCAGAAGATATTATAAAATTAGCATTCCCAGATCTCTTAGATACATTCATCACGAAAATTTCTGCAAAAAAAGAAAAGTTAATAAGATTAAAAAGATTTTGGTAAAATTTTTATTTATATGTCCCATACATGCTCCTTGTGAAGTTTATGTCAACTTTATTATTATTAAACGTGTATATTGCGCAAAAGATTTGCATTTCGCTCGAAGCCACTGAAGAATCAACAAAAGCTTACGCAAGTAAAGCGTGACTAAAAACTTGTGCTTGTTTACGAGTAAAACTAAACTTTCCAGAAGATTTGTGAAGCCGTTGGAGTCGATTAACAGTTTTCGTTAGTTACAACAAATGATAATTTGGGAAATCATTTCCAGCCTTATTATAAAAGCGTCTACGTACAACCGCCACCAAATTCTCTGCAAAAAGAGTCTCTTAACGAAAACTTTTCATCGTTCCACATCTTAAGACTTAAGACAGTGGCCGTGAATTAAAAGAGATCTTAACTATTACAACAATAAGCATTTACACTGAGACTTGACTGGAATGTATGATGTAGGTAGAGTCGTGGTTGGTCCACGATACGGCTTTTCTTGGCAAAAAGTCAATTTTTCGATATTCTCTAACTCTGGTTTCATTGTTGGCATCTGATAAAAAATATTCCAAACCGACAGAAAAACAATTTTTTTCTTATATCATACCATTTACCGACGTAGTGACAAGTCAATGTTGAAATCGGTTGATGCATTTGCAAGCATCATTTTTTTCATTCTTTTATATTATTTATCTTTTATATTTATTTTCATTGTTTTTCCTTGGATTTTTAGAAAGAACGCGCGGGGAAAAATGTTAATATAAAAGAGCAGGATGATGGTTTGTAGATCAATTTTCTAAAAACATTATAAACAAATTTCAATTGTTACAAAGAATAATATCACTTCTTCCAGAAGCCTTTTAAATCTTTCGAATGTATTTTATTTGCTGCATATACCTAAGCTTTCAAAATCTTGTTTATTTGTGTTAACCGTAAGATCAAAAACCGAAATTAGTTTACAGTGTCTACTTCGATTTGCATTAGAAAAAATTGTTCTATGCGCAAAATTCGGCAAATTTTCATAATAAATTAAATTGAAGTAACGTTTAATAAATATCTAATATTTGCGAAAAAGTGTACGTATTTAGTTTTAAAAACGAAAGTTTTCAAATCAAAATTTAATGTTTTTTTTTTTTGATTTTCGCTTAAGACATCGAAAATATACTACAAAATTAAATTTTGTTTAAAAAAAATTTTTATTTTAGTTTTTAATACTTTTGGTCTAAGAAAGTAATATTGCGGACCACAGGGGAGTGCCAGAATATTCTCAAAAATTAGATAATTCATAAGATTAATAAGACGTTAAACACATTTCATTGGAAATTAGATACGCAAAATAATTATTATTATGAAAGCCATGTGTAGGTACACATCAGCTAAATCGTGACGTTTAAAGAAAATTAGTATTTCGTGTTCGATATGCTCCTCTCTTCATATAATCTGTTTTAAAAATTGATTCTTCAGGAAATTAAGATAGGCATAAAACTAAAACATATGTGAATTTATTATGTATACATATCTTGTTGTGTGTACCATTAAATTTCCTTTGAGGATTATTACTCATTTATAATACCTCTATTAGTTGCATTATGGAAGCTTCTCATAATTTAATTATTTCTTTATTTTATAAATAATACAATGGTGTAGATGGATATTGATACTTTATCTCACTCATATTTAAACAAAGATGACTCCGTGCTTTCCTTATTACCGTTAATTGCATCTCTACATACAGTAATTACGTTTGTAGTTTTGTTTATGTTGTATGTAATTTGTTTACATTGATTCTCAAGAATTTATTCATCATGCATGCAAAGTTACAACATAAAACAAACAAAAGATTTTAATAAGTAGTTAAGTTTATAATAATTTTAAGCTTCAATATCCTGGTTCCATTTGCTATTGTGTGTTAACATCCATCCCTCTTCTTTAGTGTGATTATACTTGATTTCAGTTAAATTTTTACTTGTCCTTTACTTCCTAATCATGAACTATATTAGTGTCCTATCAAGACAATAAAAAATAAGAATTCAAAGCAGGAAGATTAAGGA
>NW_023999767.1:0-312 GCF_014805625.2 Glossina fuscipes
AGACAGATAGACTGATTGACTGAGTGACTTGCAGACAGACAGACAGAGTGACTGACTGACTGAATAAAAGACAGCCGGACAGACTAACCAAATGACTGATTGACTGACTGACTGACTTGCAAACAGAGAGGCAGACCGACAGACTGACTGACTGACTAATTGACTGACTAACTAATTGACTGACTGACTAATTGACTGACTAACTAATTGACTGACTGACTAATTGACTGACTGACCGGCTTGCAAACATAGAGGCAGACTCACTGACAGACTGACTTGCAGACAAACTGACAGACTGACTGACTGACTGAA
>NW_023999767.1:412-2090 GCF_014805625.2 Glossina fuscipes
ACTGACTCACTAGGTGACTGACTGACTGACTAATTGACTGACTAACTAATTGACTGACTGACTAATTGACTGACTAACTAATTGACTGACTGACTAATTGACTGACTGACCGGCTTGCAAACATAGAGGCAGACTCACTGACAGACTGACTTGCAGACAAACTGACAGACTGACTGACTGACTGAAGAAATGACAGCCCGACAATCAGACTGAAAGACAGACTGAGTGACTGACTTAGTTGCAGACAGATTGACATACTGACTGACTGGCTGAATAAATGACAGTCCGAAAGACAGACTGACAGACAGACTGACTCTCTTGCAGACAGACAGACAGACTGACAGATAAAATGAGTGACTGAGTGACTTGCAGACAGACAGGCCGACAGACAGAGTAGCAGACAGACTGACTGAATGACTGACTTGCAGGCACACTGAATGACTGACTGAATAAATGGCAGCACGACAGACAGATTTGAGAGACAGGCTGACATTTCAACAGACAGACTGACAGATAGACTGAGTGATTGAGTGACTTGCGGGCAGACAGCCCGACAGACAGACTAGCAGACAGATTGACTGAATGACTGACTGAATAAATGACAGCACGACAGACAGATTTGCAGACAGACAGACAGACAGACTGACTGACAGACTGAATAAATGACAGGCCGACAGGCAGACTGACTGATTTGCAGACAGACTGACCGACTGACTTATTTGCAGACAGACAGAATGACTGACTGACTTACTTGCAGACAGACTGATAGTCTGACTGACTGGCTGAATAAATGCCATTCCATAAAAAATTAAATAAAAATCAATGAGCAACATCAAAAATTTAATAAAAATCAATGAGCAACATCAAAAATTGAATAAAAATCAATGAGCAACACGAAAAATTGAATAAAAATCAATAAACAACATTAAAAATTGAATAAAAATCAGTGAGCAACATAAAAAATTTAATTAAAATCAATGAGCAAATCGAAAAATTGTATAAAAATCAATGAGCAACATGAAAAATTGAATCAAAATCAATGAGCAACGTAAAAAATTGAATGAAAATCAATGAGCAGCATGAAAAATTGTATAAAAATTTAATGAGCAACGTAAAAAATTAAATAAAAGTCAATGAGCAACACGAAAAATTAAATAAAAACCATGGAGCAACAGGAAAAATTGAATAAAAATCAATGAGCAACATGAAAAATTGAATAAAAATCAATGAGGAACATAAAAAATTTAATTAAAATCAATGAGCAACACGAAAAATTGAATAAAAATCAATGAGCAACATAAAAAATTAAATAAAAATCATTGAGCAACATGAAAAATTGAATAAAAATCAATGAGCAACACGAAAAATTGTATAAAAATCAATGAGCAAGATGAAAAATTAAATAAAAATCAGTGAGCAATAGGAAAAATTGAATAAAAATCGACGAAACTTGAATAAAAATCAATGAGCAACATGAAAAATAGAACAAAAATCAATGAGCAACATGAAAAATTGAATCAAAATCAATGAGCAACATTAAAAATTGTATAAAAATCAATGAGCAATATAAAAAATTAAATAAAAATCAATGAGCAACATGAAAAATTGAATAAAAATCAATGAGCAACATTAAAAATTGAATAAAAATCAGTGAGCAACATAAAAAATTTAATTAAAA
>NW_023999768.1:0-293 GCF_014805625.2 Glossina fuscipes
ATCGGCACGAATCCCTACTTGGTTTTACCATTTGAAGATTTTGTTTTTTCAAAAATGGCATAGTTTTCATGCGGGTTTATTTTAATAAACGTGTGATTTTTATAACAACCCGATGATATTTCCTATAGTACTAAAAAAAATGTTCGCGAAAAACTCCTTTTGTTTTATTACAAAATATTGCCACAATTTTTATTGCGGCCACTAAGAGTCCGTCCTTTTAACGGCATCTACTTACTTAGAAGAGACTATTGATTTAGTATAGTGTAGTATAGTGAGCATTTTCAGCATTTAAA
>NW_023999768.1:393-3878 GCF_014805625.2 Glossina fuscipes
TGTATTAATTTATATATAATAAAAAATAATTAATGGTCTGTAATGGTTTAGAAGTTTTTGGTTATTTTGCAGTATTGTTCAAGCTGAACATTGAAAGATGCTTAGAAAATTTTAAAGAAAATCTTACCAGAAGCAGTTTTTGTAAGAGAACTTTAAGTTTTACTCGGACTCGGATGAAATGAGCGCAACACGTGCTAAAGTACTATAGTTCTACCGTACCTAATGATGCTTGGCAATTATTTTGCAAGCTGTCGTGGAGTGGGCGTGGCTGATTTTTCCTATTTTTGTCACATAAGCATATGGGCGTTTAAGTAGAAGTTAAGTCCCAAATTCTTTTGCAAATTTGTGGGCGATATCTTCATTTTCGCTAACGGCAGAGTGTGTACCACAGATATTACGGGATTGCGCAAACGGACAGATGGACACATGAACAGACGGACATGCTTAGGTCCATCCCAAATTTGGTATTAGCCAAGAATTTATTTACTTTATGGGGGTTTTGCAGTTTGCATCTGCGCTTTGCAAATGTATTAAAAAAAAAATTAAATTTTGATACACTATAATATTGGGTACGCGTGGTCAATTTTCTCCATTTTTGTACAGGCATTACAGCATAGAGTATGTGTTCAAATTTTTGTAGGTTTATCTGTTACAGTTTATGATTAATGAGAAAAAAAACAATTTTTTATTCCCTTTGAATACCAGAGTTTTGTTTAATTTACGTGGTGCCCTGAGTGCGTTTTTTGACCGATTTGGCCCATTTTGAATACAAACCTGCGTTCAAGAACTTCCAATATTTCGCATGCATTTGGAATCGATGGCTTCATTTGTGCGACCAAGAGAATGTTTACAAAAATAATAAATAATGTTTAAAAAATAGAATCTAAGGTGTTCCTTACCTTGAGTGATTTTCGATTGGCTAAAGATTTTGATACAAATTATTCAAGAAGGACAATAGAGTATTTGAAAACTTGCTGTGTTGTAAAAGAACGCCGAGATTAGATAAACCACAAATCTACATTTGAGCGCCAGGCAAATAGTTCAGCGTTTTTAGTCGTCTAATAAAATTTTTTAGGACACATCGCCTTGTTTCCAAAGAACTCAACTTTCTCCGACAAAATCCATTTTCAGACTAGTTTCTAGAAAATAGCTTGATTAATATGATTAATCAACTGTCACATTTGCGAAGTATGGAAGGAAGAAACCTCACAACAATCTTACAGTCGTTGTTAGTTGTATTGTCTTATTAAAAGATTTAGTTTGAAATAGTCCGCGTAAATTTGGAACAAAATATGTGTGTTAGTGTCACTTAGAAACATTACTTGCAACTACCGTTACTTTCTTGATAAAACTTAGTCTAAGTTACTACTTGAATCGCCCAATCGGTAAAGCCACTATACTCACTGTGGCCACTTCCTATCTCTTCCTTTTTTCTCACTTCTCTGTGACCCGCATAGTCTTACATGTGTAGGAGACACCCCTTAAATGATTGGTCATAAAAAAAGGTGCCCCTTGGTGCCCCTTGCTTGAAATTTAAGGCCATGCGAATGTTGACAAAAGCAATTCATGGAAAATGTCTAAAATTGTGTTTCAGCAGTCGAGGAAAAATTTTACGAAATTGTTCGAAAGACGTTACGTGCACTTATGACATTTTTTGCAGTTTATTTATTTATTTATTTATTTATGCATGAAATTCAACTACAGAAAATTACAGTCGAATTCAGTACATGTTAATAGAAAATCTCATACTAATTATTTTAAAACTAGTATACAATAAACAGAAAGAAAAAAGAATAACAATAATAAGCAAGTAAGTTTGAAAGTAAATTAAAAAAATTAAAAAGTTAAAAATAATAATTTACGTATAAATAAATAAAAAGAGAGAAAAAAAAGAAAAGAAAGCATGCACACAGCTTGCACAGAAGCATACCCGCAATAAGAACAAGCTCCAAGTGAACCCCTAAACCATTGCAAATATGCATAAGCTTGGCAACCAACACGTTCACAAAACAATATTGTTTTAAATAAAAAATGAGATATTGAGAATGGAATGTTACTTTAAATACGACATAGGTAAATCGCGCATATTAAGCAAAGTTGCTTTAATGGACTTTAAAGAGTCCGATAACGAGAATAAGTGATAGACATCATTCAGGTTTCTGCAAACAACTCTGAGTAAGTTAAACAGCTCATAATTTAGTTACATTGACTAAGAACTATCATGATAGAGTGCCTACAAAAGCGGTTAGGGACATTAAAGCTTATCTCTCCAAGTTAATTAAAGCCTTGTTAAATACATTGTCCAAACAGCGTAAGCTAGTTACCATTTAGAATATAAATGAAGTAAACAGGTTTACCTGTAAGATGTACAAAATTTTCTGAAGTTGTACACGAAAAGTTTTACCTATTTCCCTTATATTAACCGTTTAGTTGTACCAATCCATGAAAAAAATTTGCCAAATGTTTTGAAACTAACGTTGTTTTATAGTATTTGGTTATAGTTTGACGTTGCGTAAGTTTATAACGCCGGGAGTACAAACGTATTATATTTAAGGCCAAAAGCATGTCGTTGTACATCATGCTGTATTTCATGCTCCGTGGAATGCGTACGTACAAGATGACGACAAATTTAGTTAATTATAAACGGAATAATAGATATCATAACTAAAAGTATGTCCTTTAGATTGTTATTTTTATACACATCGAATATGCAAGTAGCTCAAAAAGTAATAAACAAAACTCTGTAAAGTAAAACAGTTTTGGTATTGTAATGTATGTTTATGTATGTTTATAATCTTTGATACGGACAATAAGCGTTCATTTTCCATATGCTTACACTATACTTTTAACGTAAAACTGCTAGCATTGTGGTCGTGCTTCCTTGAAATAAATATTTAACGACTTATACTTCATGTAAAGCTTAAAAAAAATTATTCTTGATGTTTGCAGTTTGTGAGAAAATACCTGCAGCAAAGATATCTGTCGACAGCATGTTTGCTCTACATTTAGCTGTGGGGCGGAAGGTAATGTGTTTTTTGCCAAATCCCTTGCATTCTCGCTAACCAATTTTTGGTTGCTTTTTGTTGCTAGTTGATTTTGGGAAAGCAATGGAATGCCTAACGTGTACTCGTCACATATGTCCACCGAATCACGGTTCCCCTTATCAAGTCAAGTACATAAACCGATTACGTAGATAATTTTTGCTGCCTTGTTTACCTCCTTAGTTGAACAAAGAGCGTTCTAGTTGTCTGTCGGTCAACTGGAAATGCAGTAATAAGACTTAACTCCTCGGTCGTATACATACCATGGCACAGATTGATACGGTAATATAGAAAAATTCTTACTTGTTCTAAAACTATAAAGCTAACACGTGATAGTTATTGACTCAGGAGATTACCTAAAAGCGTTTTAAGATGCATTTAGAATTTTCGGGCAAAAAAGTCCTTGAAAAGTTAAGTTCTAAGGAAAATTTCTTTTTGTTATTA
>NW_023999769.1:0-407 GCF_014805625.2 Glossina fuscipes
TTTGCGGTATCAATAAAATCTACACCAATTGTTTATTAAGAGAGCTCTATAAATTTGAAGTTCTTGCGGTATCAATAAAACCTACACGAATTATTCTTAAAGAGAACTCAATAAATTTGAACTTTGTGCGCTATCAATAAAAACTACGCCAAATATTTATTAAGAGAACTCAATAAATTTGAAATTTTTTCGGTATCAACAAAACCTACACCATTTATTTTTTAAGAGAACTCAATAAATTTGAACTTTTTGCGGTATCAACAAAATCTACACCAATTGTTTATTAAGAGAACTCAATAAATTTGAACTATTTGCAGTATCAATAATACCTACACCAATTACTTTTTAAGAGAACTCAATAAATTTTAACTTTGTGCGGTATCAATAAAACTTACACGAATAATTTT
>NW_023999769.1:507-1456 GCF_014805625.2 Glossina fuscipes
TTGTTTATTAAGAGAGCTCTATAAATTTGAAGTTCTTGCGGTATCAATAAAACCTACACGAATTATTCTTAAAGAGAACTCAATAAATTTGAACTTTGTGCGCTATCAATAAAACCTACGCCAAATATTTATTAAGAGAACTCAATAAATTTGAAATTTTTTCGGTATCAACAAAACCTACACCATTTATTTTTTAAGAGACCTCAATAAATTTGAACTTTTTGCGGTATCAACAAAATCTACACCAATTGTTTATTAAGAGAACTCAATAAATTTGAACTATTTGCAGTATCAATAATACCTACACCAATTACTTTTTAAGAGAACTCAATAAATTTTAACTTTGTGCGGTATCAATAAAACTTACACGAATAATTTTTAAAGAGAACTCAATAAATTTGAAGTTTGTGCGGTATCAATAAAACTTACGTCAATTATTTATTAAGAGAACTCAATAAATATGAACATTTTACGGTATAAATAAAACCTACTCCAATTATTTTTTAAGAGAACTCGATAAATTTGAACTTTTTGAGGTATTAATAAAAGCTACACGAATTATTTTTAAAGAGAACTCGATAAATTTGAACTTTGTGCGGTATCAATAAAACCTACACAAATAATTTATCAAGTGAGTACAATAAATTTGGAATATTTGCGGTATCAATAAAACTTACACCAATTATTTTTTAAGAGAACTCGAAAAATTTTAACTTTCTACGGTATCAGTACAACGTACACCAATTATTTTTTAAGATAACTCAATGAATTTGAACTTTGTGCGGTATCAATAAAACCTACGCCAATAATTTATTAAGAGAACTCAATAAATTTGAACTTTCTGCGGTATCAATAAAACCTACACCAATTATTTTTTTAGAGAACTCAATGTAGCTGAAATTTTTGCGGTATCAATAAAATCTACACCAATTGTTTATTAAGAGAGCTC
>NW_023999770.1:0-409 GCF_014805625.2 Glossina fuscipes
ATATATTTTTGTATGCTGAAAATTAAAATTTTTAATTGGCGGTGGCAAATCAATTTTGGAGCCAGCCGTAAATACTATAAAAAAAATTTAACTTATAGTCTGTATCGGATCTTAATGTAAAATTTGCAATAATATGTACCAGGGAACTCTAAAACTCAGTTTATATTTGCTACATTTATAGTTATAGTAAAAGTAAGTTTGCAAACTGCACCTAACGGTACGTCTAGCGCTCCGAAAAACAGAAACCAATTTCCCGATATCTATATATTTCGCAGAAATAGACGGTGCCTATATTTTGACTCATTAGGCGTGTAGCCTTTGTTATATTGCTATGCAGCAAAACAATAAAAAGACAGATTAAAAAAACATTACAGACGAGCAAGGTTGCCATTAAGTTTCCTACACCGTT
>NW_023999770.1:509-2090 GCF_014805625.2 Glossina fuscipes
AAAACATTACAGACGAGCAAGGTTGCCATTAAGTTTCCTACACCGTTCATTCAAATACAATTCTTCATTTATTTTCGCGATAAAATTTGAAAAATTATAGCTTTTGTCAGTTTTGAGGGAAACCCTTCTATAGATGGAAAGCCCAAGACATGAACTAACGCAAAATTAATCTGTTTGTCATAGACCACACTAATTTTTTCATATTCATTCTATATTTGATTCCAGGAAGCAGTAAATATTGCTTCATTAGTAATATCGTATTTTTAGAAGCATTTTTTCTTCTAAATTGAAAACAAAGGAGTACAAAATATATCTAGTCCACCCTATATATACATCCTTTTTTATTATCCTTGTGGAATCGTGATTTCGAGGATTAAGAGACAGACCAACAAACATGCATCTTTTTTTAACTCGGCATTGGACAACAGTTTGTAGTTATGAAGGGTACATTCAACTCCAACTTTCTTATGTAAGACATACGACGGATCCTCAGACCGAACTTTATTCTTTAAGAAAATCTCTTAAAATTCAAACTACCACTTCAATATACTTTTCAGGCAAATTTATGCTTATAGGGTCGGACAACATTTCTATGGTTTACTAACATTTGATAACATCAGTATACAATGAGTGTAAAAGCATAAAAGCGCTATTTACTATACAATAAAAGCTTGTAACATGTCTTGGTCCATCGGTATCTGTCCATGGTGTCCTTACCTTGCTCTCTCTTCTTTCTTGTTGTTGTACATTATTCTATTATGACAAAACAATTGCACCGTTCGACATAAAAGTCATAATAATATTCGACTATAAATTTGGAGCAACAATTTCCACAATGTTTGCGTACATATTTTAAAAATATTTAAATGGTTAAAGTAAAATTTAGCTTTATTTTTTTTTCTTTTCTTTTCTTTTGCTTTTTTTTTGGTGAATAATTTTTAAATCAACTGAAGAGCATATCAAAGTCCAGTTCTTTTTTTTTTCTTTCACGACTCCTTTCTTTAGTTTATTTCTTTTTTAGACTTTTTGTCACAAGTATTATTATTATTATTTTTATTTTAGACTAATGAATTGAATTCTTAGACTAAAAAAAGAGACATTGAGCACTAGCAACACAGGCTATCGGCTCTGTCACAAGTAATATTATATGTTCGGGCTTAATACCCGTTTATAAGATTATATCTTTTTGTTCACGAAAAAATTTTGTTTTCAAAAAAAACGGACAAACCTTTACGGCTTTGAATTCTATATTTTTTTAGAATACAGGTACTTTGTTACTTCATTTCCTTGAGATCTCGCAAGCTTCACTTCAAAAACAAAAGTATTTTTCTTATTTTCATGCACCTTCCTTGACTCCCACACCTCCACCCTTTTTATGCAAATCTATTTTCCGGCAAAGCAAAACCACACAAAACGGCCAAAGGTTTATTTATTTATTTATTTATTTATTCCACTTATACAAGAAACTCAACTAAAACAAAATGGCAGTCGAGTTCAATTGACTCTTAAGTAAATCTTAAAATTATTTAATAATAAAACTTAGTATAAGTACAATAAAACAAATAAGGAGGAAAAAAAAAG
>NW_023999771.1:0-570 GCF_014805625.2 Glossina fuscipes
CCTGCAGATTAAATTTTCTTTTATTTTTGTCTTTGTAAACGTAGCTGAGCTAGCGAGGTGAACAAAGTGCAGCCCCAGCTCCATGCATTACTTGCCTATAAAGAATCTACTGTTCCAACGATTATTGTTGTTGTACAAAACGGACCCTTAAACGCCTGTGACAACTTTGTTTTTACTTAATCTAGTTCTCGAGAACCAATGATATGAACATGTGTGTACTATACTAGCAGAATTGCGACAGTCGCAAATGCGGCAGCAGCTATTCGAAATTTGGTACGTAAATTTCTCCGCCTATTATGAAGATAGAAATATGTTTCTTCTTTTCGGCAGATAGTTACGAAACCGTCGTATCATGGTATAAGAATTTCAAAGTCTTCCCAGTTTTAGAAGTAAAAAGTTATGGCCAACTCTTTCGAACACTTTCGAAAAATCAGTTTAAATAATATTCGTTTGCTTAGGTTCAGCGAAAGCTTCAAATCAACTCTAAAAGATTACTAAAGGTTTATTTATTCTTGCAGAAACTTTGCTGTGCTATAGACAAAATCACACTCCATAAAAAAGACGGAATAT
>NW_023999771.1:670-4070 GCF_014805625.2 Glossina fuscipes
TCGTCAGGCCCTGACTTAAATCAGCTTTCCGTGAAAAATTTCTTACTTAGCAACTATTGATTGAAGTGTTCCGCAAAGATCTTTTCTGGGCCCAACTATATATTCGATACTATTTTTTATTGTACCCTAAAACGTAATGATTATCGTATTTGTTTACGTGTTGACAATGCCGCATTTACTCATCGCATAAGGTTATCGCAGCATAATTATTAGCATTAATTATTTAATGTAAGTTAGAAGCAGAAAGAGGCGCAAGCCATTCATTTTATTCGAAAAACCCATTCTTTCTCTCTCGACTCACCCGAGCAAATACAACAGTTCCATAAAAAATGTTATATACTGTAAACAGAATAGGCAGAGATTTTCAACTGAATACTGTAAATAAGATAGTCTTATTTAAAGTCGTTATTTAAACATTTATATCATGTGCTTGTCCAGTATGGGGTAATTTTGCGCTAAACCAAGTAAAAATTATGCTAAAAAGCTGCACGGAATAACAAGTGCACATTCACCTCAAACACAAATTTTCAAAGTCAATATTTAATTGTCACTCATGTAATTGTCAGCTCAACTCTTATATATCACCATTTTGTGAATTCTAATATATAACTTACTTTACATTTCCTAATATTCTTTCATTTCTTCGGATTTTTAATTATGTAGTATTAGTTATGTGTGACTAACTCTTTCAGTAAAACTAAAGTTTGATCACTTCAAGTCTGGAGCAGATGTACTCGAGCAAGTAGCTCGCAATTGCGGTTTACGGTTAGCAGGCGTTTTATAATAAGCTTGACAGCAATGAACACGTGGGTCTTACGCTGAACGATTTCTAACAAGAATCTAAGCAGGACATGAAACATAGTCCTGATACATGTATAATATATATTGATGGTTACATAAATGACATCAAAACGGGTAATAGAGATAGTATCAACGAAGCAAAACGACATATATATACAAAGTCAATTTTTCATCCGTCAGGGATGGCCGGGACCATTTTTCAAGTGAACTTGCGAATGGTCTTGGCGAAATGTCACTGCCGGATCACAAACTGTATAGGCTTTTGATCGAGGTAGCTTCAGCGTTCTTCCTATTGAATACCTCTGCGTAGATATGTTGTACTAAAATTTTTCAACCCTGTTTTCTTAATTGAGCGTTTTCTGCTCTTTTTTGCGTGGGTCAAATTTCAATTTCTTACCTTTATATTGTGACAATGGGAGTCACAAAAATAAAGAGGTTGAATTCTTGACTTACTTTGATAGGAGTTACGGTATGTAGACAAAACGTAGGTGCATTACATACTTTATAATAAGTACCATGTATAGGACGAATATCTTAAAACACATTTTGGTCTATTTCCTCGTCCACAAACGGTCTGCACAGGAGTTCAGTAAACATAAGCGATGTAAGGCGATTATTCAGTCTCTAGAGTTTTAAAATAATAACGAATTGTGTTGCAAGTAGGCTGCATTTCGACTATGTATTTGTTCCTCTTTACACCATTTGTAAACACAACTAAAAGTTGATTTTAGATACTAACATACAAAGTGGTGATACAAAGTGTTCAATAATGCCTTTTCCATTGAAATTATATTAGCGTGGCATTACTTTATGTGCAATCTTCGTTTCCCTACCTGAAATTGGTTTTTGTTGAACAAAATATTATTGTATTCGCATATAATTGCTAAACTGTATAAGATTGTTCTACACCATTTAAGACTCAGTTTTGCACGGATTTTAAAAATTTACAAACGATAAGCTTTCGCTGCATACACCTCAACGGGTTTGGCGATAACAATGTTGTTGTCAACGCTTAAACAAAGCATACCTACAATAACCTTTTAAGATGCTTTAACACTGCGTACCTATAAAATTGGAACTTTTGATTGATTTTGTAACAAAGAGTGTGACCTGTTGCATTTTGTCAAGAACACGCACCGTCCAAGTTGAATAAATCAATGACACAAATTCATATTTGCGTATTTCATATAAGTGTATTGAAGGTAAAGGCAATGCAATTTTCAAGTTCAACAAGTAAGAAAAGCAGAACGACGGAAAGCAGAGATGTTCATAGTTTTCATTACGTAGACGTGCGGGCGTTGCAGACATGTTCTTTGAAAAGTTTGAGTCATTTTCGAATTTTTTTGCAAGTTTCTAAGCGAAATCTTCGTGTTTGCGAACGGGAGAAATATTACCAGAGAAACTACGCAGTTCCGTACACGGACAGATGGACAGATGAACGAATGCACATGTTTAGCTGTATTCCAAATTAGAAGCTAGACAAGAGTTTATATACTTCATGAAGTTTTTGAATTTTACTCCTGCTCTTGCAAAGGTATTCAAAAAAATTTTGTTGATACATTTTTATACAGATACCACATAACCGCCCATAGAATATGCATTCAAATTTTTATACATTTATCTGTTTATAAGTAATGAGAAAAACCACTTTTTTTAACAATTTTGAAAAACAGAGATTTTCTCTGCTTACGCAATCCTTCGACATTTCGACATCTTTGGCCAATTTTCAGTACTAATCTTGCGTGCATAAACTTCCAATTATCTGCCAAATTTAAAGTCGATATCTGTATTTTTGCGACCATGAGACTGCGAAAACCACACACCATGCAGACACGCTGAGATGACTTAACCAACTCAGAATTTCATGTTGACCAAGAGTATATACGCTTTATAGGGTCTCTGAAGCTCCCTTCTAGGTATTTCAAACATTATGACAAAATAAGTACACCGTCCAGCTGTCAATGGTGGAAATTCCTTAAATTTAGATCACGTCAACTTACGTTAAAGGCGTGAAAATAACTCAACCAGTTCGACAAAGCTTAGCGGAATTAAAATAAAATTGCTTCAGCTAGTTTTTATTGTGTTATCGTATTCTCTTTTACAGGAGCAAGTCTGCCGTTAGCGCTACTGGCACCGAGGTGAGCTTTCCCCGAAGCCTACATAACATTTGGGTATCACAACAACCCCGTTTATTTTTATTGTTGTGTCCGCAAATGCATAGGAAAGCCTACAGCTAAGGTTATCCACTCGGAGGCGAGTTGTTTACTATACTGCCATCCTAACAGTAGGATATCAAAATCATTAGCAAATGTGTTTAAAAATAGATACCGTCGTTGGAAATGTTGGAATGTACGATGTATTGTATTGTTTTTGGTTGACATTATATATGAAAATACTCAGTTATTTCAATTTTTCCGTAAAAGAATTTTCAAACAAGATCTATACTTCGATAGAAAACTCAACTTTCGACCTAACTATAGAAGCAGTTGTTGCGCCCAAAGGTTATTTATGCTTGGTGCCATTTTTATCTTTATAGTACCTGGTCTATTCGATCGGGTTAGCCCCAATTGATTAACCTTCATTACAAAATTAATGCAAT
>NW_023999772.1:0-349 GCF_014805625.2 Glossina fuscipes
TGTGAATAGGAATAAGGAAAGAAGTCTTCCAACACAAAGGGAAAACACCTAAATTCAAAGACTTATTAAAAATCTTTGAGATAACATCACAAAGCTCGCCAGCACAAGATATAAGTACACATGAGGGGATGCCATCGGGTCCAGGCGAACAATTATATTTCAGAGAGTTCAATCCTTCAAAAACGTCATTTTCCGATATAACAAAGTTAGGAATTGAAACCGAATTAGAAATCGAATATGGATAATTTTCCGATAAATCAAAATTGGCAGTTGAAAAGTTCTGTCGGAAGTATTCCGCAAAGAGATTTGAGGATTCAAAATCATCCGAAGACTCGGAGCCATTAAAAGA
>NW_023999772.1:449-2987 GCF_014805625.2 Glossina fuscipes
AAACAAGGAGGATTTAACAAACTGAAGGTATCTGCAGTAGTATTGGCGGTTGAGGGAATTAAATTTATACCTTGCAACAGAGTAAGCGAAATAGTCGAAAGAAGAACCACTTTCGAAAATTTTTTGAACAACTTGTTTTTCCTATTCTTGTAGTATTTAATTGTCTTATTAAACCACGGGGGATCCTTACTTCGAGGACGGGACTGCTTGATCGGAACGGATGCAGAAATAGCTTGATTTAATACATTGTAGAACGACGACAGTAAGCTATCAATGCTTCCCTCTGAGAAATCGAGCTCAAAATGAGAAAGATGAGATTTTAGTATGGAAACATTGATTTTATGGAAATCATAACGTTGATATGAAAAATTTGAATTTGGAACGTTATAGAGGTTCAACGAACCAACATACTTGTAATGAAAGGAAACACCCAATGCTGGATGATATGGATCCTCAGGTAAACTAAACGGAAGACAACGATTAACGCAAACCTCAGGAAAATTTGCAAAGCAGAGATCAAGAAATCTCCCATTACAATTAGGGGTACCATTGTATTGAACTAAATTATTATCAAATAATTCATTGAAGAACACAACGGCTTTATCAGATGTTGAGGAAGGAATCAAACAGCCAGAACTATCACTGTAAAACCAATTGACTTGAGGCAAGTTGAACTCACCCAACGCAAGGACTATATCGGTAGATTTAGATTGCTTGGCCACTTCACAAATGAGGGCGGCCTGTTTCTTATATACAGAGATATCCGAATTTGGAGGAATATAGGAGCAGGTCACATATAAGTGTTTGTTAGGAAATTTCACTCGAATGGCGATAAATTCAACATCGGGAGTAGTTGGAAATTCCACCACCATTGCGATACAAACGATCGTTTCTGAAAACTTGAAACGAATTATGGAAAAGTTCCGACGAATGTAGAACTGGCTTCAGCCATGTTTCAGTGAAGACCAGACAGGAAAACTCGGTACTCACTGAATTTAGGAAGGTAGAACGAATTTTTGAGTTTAGGCCCCTAACATTTTGATAAATGAGAGAAAATGAGGCTGAAGAAGTATTTAGTTTTTTGAAGGGGAAAGAGCTAATGCATTCGCATTACGGGGTCGGTCCCGAGGGATAAATTCCTTAATTAATGATCCAACCGGCCACAAAGTTTTATTTAAAATCAAATCCATATTTTCGGTCGGAACTAGAATTTTAAAAGATGAGATAGCTCTAGATTGAGAAGGACCCAGTTTGAAAATACTAACTCGCTTTAAATTGACAGAAGGGGCTTTCGCTGCCAGATAACCCCTTATGTTTTCAACAGATGTCTCTGGTGCCAGTCTTGACACAAATATTGCCTTTCTGGGAGGAACTGCCTTCAAGCATATGTCATCAGTACTGGGAGCAGCAGGGTTAACGGATGGGGAGTTATGAGTTGGGGAAAATATAGAGGGGGTAACCACACTTGCACGAGCAGCTTGCTCAGTTTGGCGACCAGCATTTACACCCGAACAGCGAGGAGGAGAGGACGATTTACTATTACCCTTATTAGTTTTGGGCGATGACGCCTAAGAAGATTGAGTGACATCTATGGGAGGAGATACCCTTGCCACTTCAGCATAACTCAAGCCAGAAGGACTTCTCGGACTATTTGTAACATCTATGTTACCAACCGACTCAGCCGTAGCAGAAACACTAACATTATTTGTAGCCTTTAGGGAATCGCTAACTTGCACCAACTAAACGGACTTAGGAGGTGACGAACCACACGCTACGCTACGCGTTGAGACTATGTTAGCTGGAGAGGAAGATGACTGCGCAATATACCGACATTCATCAAACCTAGTCTTGATTAATTCAAACTTCTCCCACAAAGAGCCGAGATTTTTGCTCAAATCTGAGAAACAATTTCTCGTCTCCGTGAAGAGCTTGTAGAAATCAATATCCCGCTTTCTACAGTCAGGACATGACCATCGTAAACCTTTAGAAGGGTCAAGGACTGCATCAGCAGCACGGCCGGTAATACCAGCACACTTTGCATGTCCAAAACGATCACACAACCAGCAAGAAATGAATCGTTCAGATTCAGGGCCAGTTTTCGCACGACATGGAGTAAATAAACAATCCATGTCCATTGAAAACAAAAAAGTAGCTTAAGAAGGAAAAAAAAAACGAAAAACAAAAACAAAAAAAAATAATTTTTCCACGGCACAAATTTTCAGGAAAATTAAAGCAAATTTCTCACTTCCCTGCCCACTGTAAATATAGAGCGAAAACTAACGGAAACTGTAAACACAGATTAAAAGGCAAAAAGAGAGACTTTTACCAAGAGCTCAATTGTTGCTTACAATAAACCAAAATGATTTTTTCACATAAATGGTTAATAAATTCATATACAATAAATTCACACTTTATTCTTTTAGAGAATTTTTTAAATTTAAACACGAATAAAGCAAAAAGTTAAGAAATACAACTAAAAAAATTGATATATTTGTTGACAGAATAAAAACGCGACTACAAGACACGCGCAGAGTTGCC
>NW_023999773.1:0-347 GCF_014805625.2 Glossina fuscipes
TGGAATATCCATTGATATTGGAATATCAGTTCAGTGAACATAAAATTTACTCTACGGCGTCTACCAAAAATTTACTCAACTTCGACGTTTACCTGACTTCTGTAAAGTTGTAAAAGTCATGCGTTTCTACAAATTCCATCGTGATCCCAATAATCGTTTTCCTTTTCCGCCTAAGTTTTTCGGGGAATTTATTACCGTCCCATATTTGTTCAGAAGATATTAATTTCCCAATTAAACGTAAATGTTGACATTTCGGTCACAGAGACACACTGTACGGTGGGTGGAGGTGCTATGCCCTTCCTTTGACGTAAGCCATGAGTGTACTTCGGTGTGTACTCAAATTAAAA
>NW_023999773.1:447-3316 GCF_014805625.2 Glossina fuscipes
TTATATAGAAAATTTGAAAAATTCAAAAAAGACCCAGCGGATCGTCTTAAGCGTCAAATTTACTACTTCTCTCGGAGCATTTACGCTCATCCAAATAATAATTTTTCAATTTCTCTCGAGAGTTTTCCTAAGTTGTCTGCACCGACTTCAGAATTGAGAATCAAGCCACCTAATACTGAGACTGCTGTCTCGGTGCCAATTAAAAACATCCTAGACCCTGAGATTGTCACATCTTCTTCTAATAAAAATTATAATTCCTGAGACCATGAGACGCATAGCACGCAATACTTCTTCGGATCACGAAATGACTAGCGATCTAACTAATACCTTCAACCCACCTCAGCTCTCTAAACTTATCTAAAAATCCCATAGTGTCAAACCTTCTTCTAAAGTAGACTCTATTATTATCTCTGCCAAGATCTTCATAAGAGCATTCTTAATTAACGACGCCCTTCTGGTCTAATTCTGTATTTATAATGACAATTGTTCAACCCAATTGCGCTGGTATCCGTAATAAATTTAAGCATCTTGTGCAATACCTTTATTGTAACGACATCTCCGTGGCTTGTCTTTCTGAAACTTTTCTTAAGTCGCATGATTCATTTTCTGTTAAAAATTATAACGTCGTATTTTGTAATCGTACCTCCAACTCCTCTCACGGTGGTGGTGTGGCGATCTTTACATCTAATGAACTCCCACAATGTGTAGTAGTGTAGTCGCTTTCCCAATTCAAGATTTTCTTACATTGGGAAATTCATTGCATTTCTCAGCAATTTGGTTTTACTAAATAATGATGATGCTACTCAGTTTGGTTCCGTCTCCTCCTGCATAAATCTTTCGATCTGTACACCTCATCGCAGTTCTCTGAGTACCTGGGGAACTCCTAACGATACCTTAGATGGTTCTCATTGCTTAATCCTTCATTTGCATCTAATTATCCGCAGCTTTTCGCATAACCGTGTTCCAAAGTATATTAAATCTTCTTTCTTTAACAATACTATCCATAACATTTCAAATATCATTCAAACCAATGACTCTCCAGATTGTTTCTTTGATAGATTCCCAAAGATTTCCACTAATGCTTTGAGCCGAAAGGCTTCTAAAAAATCATACCCGCCTAATCTTTCGTGGAACGCCGCATGCAACCGAGTCGCCGACAAATTTAGACTCGCTGTAAATAAATGCAAAAGATCTCCTTTTAGAACAAATTTTCAATTTTTTGGCCGATATTAGAAAGGAATATACTTATACTCTCAGCCTGGGAAAACGTAAAGGCCGGAAACAATTTTGTGAAAACGTAATTAGCAACATGTCAATTTTAGACTCTTGACGTACGGTAACGACTTTAGCGATAGAGATATCGCTTTCTATCGTTGTTCCGTACCCACACAGCTCTTTGACGAGTCCTGCGACAATCTTGCTGTACTTTCTGGTTCTGTAATCCCCCCTGTATCACGTGATGAGGAACGTGATAATTTTTTCTTAAGTGGCACTTGTCTCTTTGAACTCGATGAAGCCATTAATCTCTCAAAAGACTGAGCTCCGCCTTCAGATGGCATTCTTAGCAATCAACTCAAAATTTTGAATATTGAAAACAGATTAATCTTAATAAAAGAATTTAACAATATTTTGATTACCAACTATATAGCCATTTCCTGGTACGACTTCCAAATCTTCACTTTAAGGAAAAAGAATACCTCGCCAACTAATACGACTTCCCACAAATGTATTGCTTTAGTTTCCACCCTTAGAAAAAATTTCGAGAAAGTATTATATTCACGTTTAGAACGAGATCTCGAATTTAAGTTTATCCTCAGCAACTTTCAATTGTGGTTTAGATCTGCTTAGAATTGTGGTTCCATCTGCTGAAGATAACATTATCACTTTGTGGCTAGCAATCAACTGAGCCTTTGTTCCTAAGCCCTTGTTAAAAATCACATCGCCTGCTTTCTAGACATAACTTCTGCGCTTGAGTTGTCAATATTACCATCTTAAATTCTATTCTACTCTTTTTGAATCGCCCTGCCAAATTCTGTAATTTATTATATGACCTCTTCCTCTATAGAACATGTTAATTAACAATGATGATGTTGTTATAAAAGGAGATCTTCTACAGGCGTTTGTAAGGAATGTTTTAATTTATATATCAACAAAATTTTGACGATCCTTACTGAAAAAATCTCTAATCTGGGCTACGCCGACGATCTTCTTTGTCGTACTTTGAAATCTGCCCTCAATACTATTTCCTCTCGTTTTTAGTTACTCCAACTCACACTTTCAGTTATCCAGACTAAGTAGATGATCTTTCAAAAGGAGGTGAAATGGACCTTTCGGTTATTCCTATGACTACCGACTATATGTCAAAACTTTGGACTTTTTAGGCTTTGTTCTACACTCGAAAGTTTCTCCTTCTGCTCGCATTGACAAATAATGTTTTCAACTCATTAACGTACTGAAATCTATTTGTGGTATTTCAAGGGGCTGCGTCAATGTCTTAGCTAATAGAATTCTATCTTTTGCGAATCATTTGATCTGACCTTTCATTTGCGGTCTTCTATTACTCAATTCTTCTTCTTCCTTTTTTAAAATACTTTCTGACAAAATTAATGAATTCAACATTCTAAGAACTGATGTGCATAGCTTATTCAAAATTCTTTTTGGTTCTTAATACTTTCGGTCAGCAATTGAGTTCTTGCCAGTAACAAAATCCATAGTTCCTCCGGCAGAAGCTCATCATCACAACTCAAACTTGTGAGCATTTTCACTCCTCTTTACCTCACGCTCCTCATGCCGGACGAGTAGTATGCAAAACTAATAAAAATTAAAAAGAAATGTGGCGGACAAATAGCACACAAAGTTAGCAAGACAT
>NW_023999774.1:0-555 GCF_014805625.2 Glossina fuscipes
CTTGTGAGAGTAACGGCAAGCCGTTATAGAGAGAGAGCAACAGGAAGAAGAAGAGGGAAATGAAGTAAAAAGGAGAAGTCTGTCTGCGTTTCAAAAATTGAAGTCAGAGGGGATAGTTCTGAGTTGAAGTCAGTCGGAGTCAGGCTCTCGCTGAGTGCGGTTCTTGTTATTTACAGCAAAAGAAATATGCTTTTGTTAATTTAAAGGAAAAAAAAAAGGAACAAAAGTGGTAACAGCAAAAATGGTGTAGAAAGAAATATGCTTTTGTTAATTTAAAGAAAAAAAAAAAGAAAAAAAAGGGTGAAAAGGAGGAATGTAAAGGAAAATTCTAGAACAGCTTTTTGTCCCTAAAACGAGGAAGGAGAATAATCAAGAGGACAGTTCTGTTAACATTTCACATAATACTTACTTTTTATTGCTGTGTGTTTAAGTGGTAACAGCAAAAATGAAAAGGGTGATGTCAAAGAGTACGTGTTGTTGGTTTTCTTTACTTTGCCTTCATTAAGCAAATAATGCAATTGTAATTAAATAGACAAAAAAAAAAAGAAAAAAAAA
>NW_023999774.1:655-2449 GCF_014805625.2 Glossina fuscipes
TGTGTGCTATTGCACCTACGTACATATGAAGATTTATTCAAGGAAAGAACTTTACTAACCAAAGTCAAATCCTAGACATAAGTTTGTGTTACATACCTCAAACCCATGCATGTGAATAATTATCAAAAAAAAAAAACTTTTTTCAAACATTGTATTTTCTTTACGCAAGCCTAGGAGTAATCGAAGGCAACAAATTGTAAACAACTGAAAGTAATTAAAAGAATAAAAAAAAGGGAGCAAAAATTAACAAGATGTTTTCTCTATTCGGCACTGTGGCAACAATTTAGTGAGTGTTTTTTTTTTCTCTGGCCTGCTTCACCATACGTCCCAGAATTAAGGAGTGACGGAAATAGTGCAAAGGAAATAAATAAAATCAAAAGAAGGTGAACAGCGACAGCAACAGCGACGTGTTAATTATCAACAGCATTTACGGCCACAGCCGGCAATCACCGATAGGGTGTCGCATCCACCATTCTCAGCCTTTGGTTATCCTGTGAAGCATCCGCCGGCAGTTGTTAGAGATTCACCCGTAGAACGGCAGAAGCAACAGCAACGGCAACAATTTATTGGGGGCATTGTGATAGCTGCAGCCGACAGTGAAAGTGATAATATTCATCAAGCGAACGATCACCATCACCACCACCACCATACTTGTACTGTAAGTTATGTTACTTTTTCTTTTAAGATACCTAACTCTGTTGTTCCCCATGAGTGGTTAAGCGTGCGCTGCCACCGCTGTGGCTGAGGTGTAGGGGCGTGCATCTGGTGGCCATGTAGGGCCGACGCTAGACGGTGACCGACTGACTCACTGGTGACAGACGCACAGCAGGAGACCGACCGGACCTTTTCGTTTCTTTTAGTTTGATTTTTTTTTCTATTGTTTTTTTTTCTCTTCCTTTGTCTAAAGAAAAAAATTTAAATCCTACGCGGCGAGGAAAGAAAAAGAGTTTCATGACAATGTGTTGTAATGAAACCACGAAATCTACAATCAAAATACATAGAACCGATTCCAATTTTAAAAATAATCCGAGGGAAGTTACCGCTTGCATCGGCTATTGAAATCCTGCTTTTCTAGAAAGCGAATGCATTTGTCCTCACACATGCAGCCTGACACGCTTCTTCAAATTTTAAAGAATGACGTTTTTATTTTTCTATTCGAATTGTGATTATAAAAAAAATCGTATTCTTTTGTTTAAATTTTTGTATTGTGATTTTTAAAATGTTAAAAATCCTATTATCTTTCTATTTGTTTACATACAAGTTCTTTTTCCAAATATATTTACGAAGGAAGCTGCTTTGGATCGTATAATTTTAATTGTTTTTTGCTTCTTTTTAAACGGCCAAAAACGTCTAAAAGCCTTCTTGGCATCACTAATTAATAATGCGAAATATTTTAAAGCATTGTTCACATTTATGTATCCACAAACTTTATTTGTTGGTATCTTGTCGACGGAGCATATTTATTTGCAACGAGCAAGAATGGGCCAGTACTGTTAATGGCAGTCATCATAGCAACAAGCCTTTCTGGAACACATAGCATACAATTTCACGCCTAAAGCCTGTAATTTACAAAACACCGACAGACCGATACGCCCTGCGATATGTGAAAGATTCAATGAAAAGAATCAATGGAAGATGTCGTATTTGATACTTGTGAACTGTAGAGGATAAGTAAATTTGAAAGAAATCTTAATTGAAGCGCAGATGATTAAATTGGGACGTAAGAAACTCATTTAGTTTTCTGTTCAATACGATGAGCAAAGCTAGCTATATTTTGGTGATTATTCCAGGCAA
>NW_023999775.1:0-329 GCF_014805625.2 Glossina fuscipes
CCATACCGGAAAAACTGTCTTCCATTTCCGCGCTATTTTTAACAATACTATCATCGGTAAAGTTGACAAATTAAAGTTGCTACACGCTGTTTTTAGTAAACAGCACAGTTTTAAAGCTCACTGTTCCTTTCTCCATGATAAACTAATCCAAATGCTTAATATCATCAAATGCCTGTCATCTTAACGAAGTTTTGTACATCCACTCTCACCGATTCTTGTTGTTTAGCCTTTGGTTCTATGTACAGCTGACTATGGCTTGGAAATTTATGAAAAACTCCAAAGAGTAACATGGAGCTTTTTAACGGTTTACATTATGCAACTGTCCATGA
>NW_023999775.1:429-2682 GCF_014805625.2 Glossina fuscipes
TTCCGACTATATCGACTCCAAATATTTTAGAAGATTTGTGGCTTCAATTCCCCGTTGAGCGTTGTCAATTTATAAAGCAAAGTCTGCCCCCTAAACTATTCTACAGCAACAATAGTTTACCGCTTCAAGTTGTCAAAAAGATAGTGATTAGAAAAACCATCTTAAAAGTTAAATCTGTTATTGTCTTTTGCGAAGACCTTGTCAGAAAAGAGAACTTTGTCGGCTCTCTATTTCTTGAATGCCATTTCTTCAATCAAGTGAGCGTTTTGAACAAATATTGTTCTATATTGCCCACAGAAACTGTATGGATTAACCACACAACAATTTTCGTTCTACTGCGTAGAACCGACATTCTAATGAGCTCCTAATGAGCCTCACAACCAACTCAGAATTTGATGTTGATCAAAAATATATACACCTAATCCGATCTCTAAACCTTTCTTCTTCGTCTTGCAAACAAATGAGAAAAGGAGTTTACTGTTACCAAAATACCAAGTTTAACAATTGCAATTATCATGAAAATTAGTCGCTTTTATGTGAAGCAACATTCTAAAGAAAGGAGAAAACCAAGCATGGCGCGTTACATGCGTCACGCAGCTACTGAAAAGGGTAACAACAATTGACAGAAATTTAGCGGAAAAATGGATTAACGAATCAAAAACTTTGGGATGAATTTAGGTGATGGTAACTTACAAGTAAGTAAAAGATATATAAACACAATATTTATAGAGACAAGTCCGTGGAAAAGTGCCTCATTAAAGCGGAGTTCAGAATGTTTAATTGCAATATTCGCAAGGACAAGACCAGAACGAAAACTAAAGTGTAGTAGACATAAGTTCCTTACACTATCCAAAAAATCACAATTCAGTGGTACGTACGTAATTTCAAAAGGAGTTGAATAATTGACATTTAATCCCGAAAGACGAGTTTAAGTGGCAATACCATCGTCCTTTTAGCTATAAAAAGGCGTTATATAGTAAGTGTGCTAAAGGTTAAACCCGAGGTATAATGAAGCACACAACAAGTCATAATAAGATAAACAAGTGATATTGACTTTGAATTTGCTCCACACCGAATACCAATTACTCCCATTTGATTCAACAATAGCATCAAAATTTTTGTGCAGAGCCCTAGTTCTTGAGTTATATTTTAAATTAAAAAACGTATTGAATTGAATGAAAAAATTTTCGATAAAATTTTTTTGTAAAGTTTTAAGTTTCAAAAGTGAATATATTCTTCCGCGAAGCAAATGTATATATATTTGCTTGACTTTCTACATGATCATGTTCATGTGAAATTCGAAAGGTTAGTATAGTGCGGCGGGTGAGAAAAGGTAGAGTTCAAAGCATTTTTTACTTCAGCACTTTTTTCTTTGTTTCCTACGAAATAATGCAATTGCATATTTTCCTCGATTTTCAACACAATTTTACTTGTGTGTTGCTCTCTACATCCTTACATGTGAATGCTCCTTTCATCTAGGATTTACCCACGTCGCGCTCTGTATACGATAAAGGTGAGTAAGTGCACCAATTGTAAAATTAAACAAACAAACTTGTGTTACAATAGCATCTGTCTGTTCAATTCGAATTGTATTTCGAATACTCTTGCATACTCGCACGTATTTTACATATACCTATACACATACATACTAAAGAAATTTAACTGTAAAGCAAAGAATTTCAACGTGTTCATATGATTGCACACAATAAAATGATAATAAAGAAATTCATTAAACTAAAAAACATTTAGAAAAATATAAAAAAAATCAGCATGACAGTTTATTACAAATTTAATGAAATTCAAAGTTAAATATGCCTTTGTAAAACTTTATTCTATTATGCTTTCAGACAGTAAATCTAATTACTTTGTTGTTACTATTTACTGTGAATACTAATTGCAACCTAGATGTATAACTAAAAATACTTGGTGTGCAATGGAATATTGCAGTAACTAATGATTTTTTTATCAACTACTCAGGGCTGTCCGTTATACATTTAACACGCTAACGGTCAGCAGGACAGAAAAAGAGATAGGTAATGCCCACAGTCCAATGAGTGCGTGTCCAACTGGTAAGTGTACCTTTACAGACTAAACACTCACTACTACTACGACCAAGTACAACCTACCGGACTGGGATCTAATTCTTATCTAAACGGCTACTCATGTGGACATTGGCACTTATGAAAACTAAGTGTCTCCATAGCAGCAAATTCCAATCTGTAGTTTTTTATGAAAATGGAAGAAAATATAAAA
>NW_023999776.1:0-120 GCF_014805625.2 Glossina fuscipes
CAGCCAGTTGAAGTGTGACATCATTTTCGTTTTTCTTTTTGCAAAAGGATCATGCTGGATTTGCATAATTTTGTCACACTTCAAAGTGTATGCATAATAAATATAAGAAATAAATAATAT
>NW_023999776.1:220-2074 GCF_014805625.2 Glossina fuscipes
ATAATAAGTAGGAAAATTAAATTCGATCGGGACCGAATGCTTTGTAGTCTTCACCGTTTACCACAAAATAAGACAAAAGAAGTAAAAGAACAAAATACTCATGCTCTATAATATGGGGTATGGGCAGTTGACTTTTTTTATTTTCAAAATAAAAGTTTTTGTCGTAGAGGTAGGCGCGCGTTGTAGGCGTGCCCTTTCAAAAGTTTAGCTTAATTCAAAATACTTTTGTAAATTTGTAGGCGATATTTTCATTTTCGCTTGTTTAGCATAAATGCCACAAAGTTGCGCAAACAGACAGATGGACAGAAGAAAAGTTTTAGGTGCATTCAAGATTTGCAACTGGCCAAGAATCTGCACACCGTATGGGGTTTCTGAAACTTGTTTCTGCGCGTTATAAAGATCTTGAAAAAATAATTCAATTTTGATACACTATAATATTGGATAGGCGTGGTCAAGTTTTTCCATATTTATGCACAAATGCTATACCATCGCCCGTAGAATATCTATAAATTTTTGTACATTTATTTGCTATAGTTTATGAGTATGACCAAAAAAACCAATTTTCCATTCCTTTTCACAAACAAAGGTGTCATCGCTTTACTTACCATTGTAGGCGGGTCGGTTGACCAATTTTACCCACTTTCAATAGCAATCTGCGTGCGCGAAACTTCAATATTTCTGATAAATTTTGAACAGCTTTTATATGCATTTGCAAGCAAAAGCCAATGTAAACTTTCTCACAATTAATTTAATTAACTAAACCTAAAAAAAAGGCATTTTGTTTTTATCATCCAAAGTTGTAATAAATCTTAACATTGAAGTACTTAAGAATATATATTAAACCATTTCAATGAATTTTGTACACGCGCCTATGAACGCATAAAGAGAAATTAGTGCATTCTGAGAATAATCACAAAGATTCCTTAAGTGACTCATTAAAAAGAAAGAACAAATGTTTTATTTTAAAATGTAGGTCAAATAAGATTAAAAAAAAAATATTTTTAAATGCATGAAAAAGAAAAAATCCATCATCATCCATCCATCCGTAATCCGTACAGATAAGAAAAAAAGCGCAACTATTGTAAAAGTGAACAGTAGAATAACATCAAATCTTGCACATCATATATGTATCTATTTAATGTGTGCATTGCCTCATAAGAAAATGGCATGCAACAGAAAAAAGTTTTGTGGCCATTTGCAAGAAAGATTACAACAAAATATACATATAAGGGCCAACCGCGATGTCATCATAAGTTCAGTATCACCGACTCATCGTCACATTATGGTCCTTTTTGATATTTTCTATTTTTCTAACGTAAGTGAATGGATACTTTTTTTATTATTCCGCATATTATTGCAACATTATTTCTGAACTTTGAACGTTATCTTATAACATTAAAAATTACATCGAATTTTAATAAATAATTAATGATAAGTCAAACCTTTTAATTTACTAAAAACGTGGTGATTCATTTATTTCAATGAGAGGAAGGTAAATTGAGGTGTCTAAGGATCTAATTACGGCAGGATACCGTAGATAGCACAGGGAGCAGAATAGCCCAAGCCGTAACGTCGGGCCGTTCTATAAGAAAACTTCGATTACGCGTAGCGTTCGAGCTCGTGTACTTAATGAGTGTTTAGTGGATAAAACTGTGAAATCCCCTTTTCCCGTCCCCCACTACTGCTTCACAACGGCATGCGCGTTTTTATGTAACAACTTTCGAACGTGCGACTTTTTGGTTGTATTAATATGATTGTTCAAAAGTGTGGTTTGGAACAAAAATTTTTGAACATTTTTTCGAACTTCAAAAGTTGAAAAGCACAAAATGACGAGCTTGGTACGTAAGTATTTAA
>NW_023999777.1:0-317 GCF_014805625.2 Glossina fuscipes
TTGTTAGGGGCCTAAATTCAAAAATTCGTTCTACTTTCCTAAATTCAGTGAGCACGGAGTTTTCCTCTTTGGCCTTCACTGAAACTTGTTTAAAACTTGACCTTTATTCGTCGGAACTTTTCCACAATTCTTTCCGGGCTTTCAGAAATGATTGATTGAATCGCATTGGTGGTGGTGTATTAATTGCCACACTTGCGTCAGTCCCGTCCAATTCAATAAAATTTCCCACTTCTCCTGACGTTGAATTTATCGCCGTTCGAACGAAAATGCCTAATAAACAGCTATTTATAACCTGCTATATTCCCCCAAATTCTGAT
>NW_023999777.1:417-1208 GCF_014805625.2 Glossina fuscipes
CTATTCATAACCTGCTCCTATATTCCCCCAAATTCTGATATCTCCATATATAAGAAACAGGCTGTCCTCATTTATGAAGTGGCCAAGCAGTCTAAGCCCATTGATTTGGTCGTTGCGTTGGGTGACTTCAACTTGCCTCAAGTTACTTGGTGTAACAGTGATAATTCTGCATGTTTGATTCCTACTTCAACATCTGATAGAGCTGTTGTGTTCTTTAAAGAATTATTTGATCATAATTTAGTTCAATGTAACCGTACCCCTAATTGTAATGGTAGGCTGCTTGATCTCTGCTTTGTCCATTTTCACGAGATTAGCGTAAATCGTTGTCCCCCTCTTAATTTACCTGAGGATCCTTATCATCCAGCAATGTGTATTTCCTTTAATCACAAGTATGATGATCCGTTGAACTGTTGTAATGTTCCAAATCCAACTTTTTCAAACAAATATTATGATTTTCATAAAATCAATATTGTATTGCTAAAATATCGTCTTTCACATATAAGGCTTGATTTCTCGACCGGAAGTATTGTTGTCGTCGTTCTACAATACACTAAATCTAGCTGTTGCTGCATCTGTTCCGATTAAGCAGTGCCGAGCTGGAAGCAGTTGTCCCCCGTGGTTTAATAAGACAATTAAAAAAATTCGAAAAGTGGCTCTGCTCTTGACTATTTCGCTTACTCGGTGGCAAGGTATAGATTTAACTCTCTCAACCTCCAATATTATTGCAGATACCTTCAGTTCATTAAATCCTTTCTGTTTGCTAATCCTAAATACTTTTTTAAATTTGTTAA
>NW_023999778.1:0-377 GCF_014805625.2 Glossina fuscipes
GCGAGTCGTAAGTAAGGTTGCGTCAAACGCGGCGAAGCCGACCTAGACTAAGTGTATACATAAGCCTAGTACTGTAAGGCATATGCAACGCACTGAACATGTTGGCACTGGGACAAACGAGCGAGACTTCGGCTATAAAAGAGCAGCTCATCACACAGAATCTTTCAATTTGGTGCCGTAGCTGCCTAAGACAAGTGCCCACGGACAATTTAGCAAAGTGACTTCTATAAAGAGTTTTGACTTTACGGATAGGGAATGACAGGTGTGGCTTCGCCGTCATCTCTGAAGGACTAATAGAACTATTTACCAATACGAAAAGGGGGTGACAGGTGTGGCTTCGACGTCATCCCTGAAGGACTGAGGAACATTGTTTTCTT
>NW_023999778.1:477-1542 GCF_014805625.2 Glossina fuscipes
CTATGACACCTGTAACGCATCCGGTCTTTTCTTGTAGTGTCCCGCGAAGTTCTTCTTTTGTACTTGATTTCTTTTAAACTTGCTATCGTGCCACGATGGGAACTTATTATTTCGAGCACTTCCATAAATCAAATCATGTTGAAATTATATACACTCATCCATCGTCTCCGTAATAATAAAATGCTTTGTATTCAATTGTTTCTGTATATGCAAATGGACGAACGCCACGAAATGTCGGACTATAGCTTTCATAACAATCCTTTTCGTATGGGTATTTAATAAAAGGCTTTGGGGAGTATAAGCTAAGTTATTCTACATTAAATGTGGTGTGGCGGGCGTTTTGTCAAATAAAAAAGGAGGAAAGTAGAACGAAAATTGTAACAGTATAAAAACTATGAAATAAATTACATATACATACGATTTTCTATAAAGTTTTTATATTAATCAAATCTCGGGCTTTCTAAAACTTATTCAAAAAGAATGTTTTTAATTTACTATATAATTATTTTAATACATTGCACTGAAGCAGACGGACACATCGCTTTTTAACTCAACAACGGTTTTTCTTGAAGCCTAATAATATAATTTATTTTTATTTTAAACTCTTTGCACATTCGTTGTACATATGCCCGTTGGCGTTTATGGGTATACTTTGCCCCATGCCTCTTCGAACCCTCAGATCATTTCATTAAATTCTTGCCTGAGGGATTAGCCTTCGTTTTGCTTGCAACATATTATTCTTCTAATTGTTTGCCGTTTGATACATTGCCAGAGCTGAAAAACTGAGTCAAGTTTAATAATTATCCGATCTCCTCACAAACTTGCCCCTTAATAGCAAAAGCCTTCAAAATTTATCGTAACGCTATTACAGTTTCTTGTATCTAAGCTTCTTCTATTGCTGCCTTACTTGCGTATTCATGTAAAAGATGAACAGCTTAGACCCATTTAAATACAAAGTAAGAAAATCGATTGTACTTATGATTAACACTTTCCTTTCTCCGCTATTATTTACATTCACAAAGAGGAATCACCTAAGTTAATAATGAGTGCAAGAATAACAGCTTT
>NW_023999779.1:0-689 GCF_014805625.2 Glossina fuscipes
AAAGCGCCCACTCCATGTTGTAGAGCATGAGAACTTTATTCTTTTACATCTTCTTTTTTTGGGGGGTAAACGGTGATGTGTATAAAAAATTCGGTCCCGATATAATTTAATTTTTTTACTTGTTATAATTTTTATTCGTTTGATGTCTGCTCGACGTTGTCCTTATTTTGAAACTATGTTTTGGAATTTTCGAATATATATTTTTTAATTTTTTTGTATTGAGTTCCTTATTTTCTTACTTTAATATATTTTTTTATTATTATATTTCCTGGAACTTAATTTTTTCGTTGGCATTTGATAGTTCATATGAATATATATACAGTTCGATTTTTATAGAATGAAATATATACGTATGTGTAGCATAAAATATATATATTATTACAAAATTTGCTTTCCTTCATACGGTTCGTACCACTACATTGTGGAGTTTTTTCAGTTACAATTTCTTTCTCTTTCTTACAATTTTTTTATGGATATGAATATTTATAATTTATTTCGGCAATACTCTTGACATAAATTTTCTTTTTCGACTGACTCTGCTTCTGCGAATATTCTGTTTATTTACACTTTTATGAAAATGTGCTATCATCTAAGTTCATTGCGCCACTTTCAACCTGCTAATCTTTCCTGTCGTTCGACAGCTGCCTGACGCGTCATGTGCATTTGGGTTTTCCTTCTCCTTGTTAATT
>NW_023999779.1:789-4777 GCF_014805625.2 Glossina fuscipes
TATCGTTGAATCACCACTACATCCCTAGAATAGATGAAGCAAGAAGCATAGAGTTAATACCGAAGGCTGAAATAACTGCAATCGCAAACTAAACCAACGAAAGCAAAGCACCGGGTCCTGATGACGTCTCCCACGGAACGTTGAAGTTAGCCATACTAACAAAGCCTCAGACAGAGGTCAGACGGTCGGTAGATGATAAAAGCATGTGCCATGGAACATCTAGTTAGTTCGATAGTAAGGGATGGTTCTGGGCATGAAGGGGTGTGTCACTTTTTATCCAACGAGCACTCCGCAGACGGTTACGCTCAAGGAATACACGCTCAAAAACTCTTATAGGACAGACGAGCTGAGAATATCCCTTAGGCTATTCTGGGCGCTGGCCTACCAACAGTCTCATTCGGCCTATAATTTTGTGCCGGATACCCCGAAGATGGATTCTCAAACTTTCATTGAAAAAAAAAACGAATTACCATATTCTTAACAAATTACAAGAGATAGAGTCAACATAGTTTAATAAGAAAAAATTTAATATCTTTCAACTTTGAAAATAGAATAAAAATAGTGTGCATTAACTTACACTGTAATTAAAAAGGATACAATAAAAGAAGAGCCATCATTTGACGATGGTACTGCTGTAGTTTTCTGCGTAGTTTTCTTTTGCTAGTTAGTTACAGTCACTTCGGCTTATAAGATCACTTTTACAAAATTGAACATTTCTTAGAAGATTTTTGTTCCTATTTGTCTCCAATGCAAGGTTCACACTAAATATGTTCATAAATGATATAAACGATTTGTTGCTTTATTCTTCACTTTTACTTTCTACTCTCTTTTCTTCCCTACTTTCTATTTACTCTTTTACTGTTTCTATTTTGGGGTGAATTTGACATATTTATAAATATTTTTTGTTCGAATAAGGTATGTGCTTCCACAAAAATGAGAAAGCAAGTTATGATTATCAGCAAAAATGTAGATCTCGATGCTCAAACAAATATTCCTTAATTATGTTGCGCAAAAACTATAAGATTTTTGTTTTTAATATTCGGCCTTGTTTTATTTATGTACTTCCATAAATATATGATTGTTGCACAAACACTCTTGTTAAGAAACTCTCATGTATATAATTTAACGGCAATGTTCTTGTTCATAAAAATAGACAAAATCAAGGACGGATGGTCAGATTACAACCTTGTTAACGAAGGTTATAGTTAACTTGTTAACATATAATTTTTCACCGCAACTTCCTATTTCTATTTAACTGTTTCAATTGACCTGACCTCTAATGTATATTGTCATCTACTGCTAATCTAGGATTCATTTACTTGTAATGTGTTCATGCGCACCTCCTTCTAAAAGTTCGAGAACAAATTTGATAAATACAGCACCACATGCAGAGAATATGTATTGGACAAACAAATATGATATGTTTTTCACTATGCAACAAGATCTCACCTTCTACACAAACAAACTCATGCCCTAAACCTAACTAAATCTTATTTATCACTTACGGACTCAGCCTTAATAGGCTAAACCACAAGAAAGATTTCTTATAGACTCATTAGAGTACTCCTCTCCACGGAAATCTTTAGTAAAAGGCGAAAGATTTATTCGATAACTGAGGAGAAGCCAGAGTGACTTTAAATTCTCAAAGTATTGTATTATATATCATATAATTCACAAACACAATGAGAATTATAGGAATAACACAAAAATTACAACTAAGTAAATTCGTTCATTTCCATAAGGCAGCACGCTAGCAGAATGAAATGTTCTTCATACATACGTAACTGAAAAAAAACAAATTATTCTCAGGCTATGCGTGCACATAAATACATCAAGCGAACTTAAGGATGTGTATGTCACAGTTGTAGTGGCCGATACTCTTTTTGTAGATTAAAAACAAAAACTAGTAGGAAAATTATATTCGCTTTTGACGGAATCTTTTAATACCCATCACCGTTATCCTAAAAAATATACGAAATAAACCAACAAATTAAAACTTCAGACTTCTATTAAGCAGAGTGGGCATGGCCAATTTTTCTCTATTTTTATAGAATAAAAGTTTGCGATCATGAATACCGCAGCTAACGTTTATATGAACCAACGGACTGAGAAACAGATCTAGAACGGTTCACATTTGGCCCTAATCAATTATATATAAATTTTGCAGTGCCTTGGAAGCTTACTTGTGGGTGTTGTGCACGTACCGCTCATCCTCCGATGATGGGCATAATTATAGCCCATGAAATCGTTAGTCATAAACGATAAAAAATCGAATCTAATCCTCCTCTTGTTTTGAAGTCATGATAACAATTTCATAAATTGTTTTTTCCAAGCAACATTTTTTAGTGAAAAAACAATAAATGTAATGACAAAATTGACGTTTAATAACTTTACTTTAATTCTGACTCTATGACCCTGACTCAACTAAACTGTGGTGAGTGTCTAATATAATAAATTGTTATGCTAGCTCAAGCAAAATAGTAGTTTTAAACTAGGTTATTACTAAAGATACATTTCACGTGGGTTATAGCTAAAGTAGGCTATCTTAACTAGGTTATAGGTAGATTTGCATTATGTGGAAATATAAGAAAGTATAAACTTAGTATAAATGATTAATAAGTGAGTACGATGAATGGATAATGCTACAATTTATTACATATCACATATATATAAACCGATCACATATCACATATACATAAATCAACTAACTAATCAGTAGTTATACAAAAACTGAGTTAGTTAGGAGATGCAGTAATAGCTTTCGAAAACGTTTTGTGATTAATTACTATTCCGAGACACGTATTTATTGTAGAACACTACTACTTGTGATACAAGGATGGATAACACGTCCAGGAGAACTTGAGATTTACTCACCTTTCATTCCATCAGTCGCTCTGCCCCTCTTGTTTGTTGTGTTCAACCTACAAGCCGCAAATTTTCAATATATTTTGATGAAGTTTGGTGCATTAAAGTGTGTTGAGTCGAAGACAATCGCTATTGAAAATTATTCGAATCGGACCCTTTTTTCGACCACTTCTCATAAGACAACTTGAAAATCTCTTCTTATTAAAGTTTTTCACATTTGTTTAGGACGGTATAGTTTTATTCGCCTACATATTTTTTTACAGTTTATTTTCGGTTTTCTTGCTATGCATAAGGCAGGCAGCTTTAATTTTCTATCCACATATTTTTCAAGAAAATTAAAATTTTAAACCAATAAATAAAATATTTTTTTCCAATTTAAAGTTTCATCGTCGAGTTATATAAGCATAAATTGTTTTCAGAACATAGAGAAAAAAAATATTTTTCAATCGTGGAACTTGCTGCAATACTAAAATTATGTACTAAAAGCTGCAACAAGCACGTATAGTCTCTCTCTCCATTTTCACTCGAACTCAATATCCTTTACCTGTGAATCTTACCATTCCTAATATGGATGACGTCCGCTTGACGGTACTAACCCTCAGAAAGGCTGTATTCATCTAAGACTGCTGCTAACTTGCTCCTATATTCAACCAAATGCGTATATCTCCACTTATAAGATACATGTTGTCTTCACGGGAGACATGCCCGAAAAGTTGATATAGTCATAGCGTTGGGGGATTTCAATTTTCCATAACTCACTTCGTGTTATAGCGATAGTTCTGGCTATATTATCTGCACTTTAACTATTGTGTTTTCCAGTGAATTGCTTGATCGTAATTTGCTTCACTAAACCCTACACGTAATTGTAACGGTATACTGCTAGCTCTTTGCTTTGCCAGTTTGCCAGAGATAGTGGTAAATCGTTGCCCACATTTTAGTTTACCAGAGGATCCGTATCATCCACCCATTTATATTTCCTTTGATTATAGGCATGATGGTCCGTTGAATTATTCTAACGTGCCAAATCCAACTTCCTCGAATAAACATTATGGTTTCAGCAAAACTAATATTTTACTGCTTTTTCTGCATCCGTATCGAGCAAGCAACCTCCATGCCATTGTTT
>NW_023999780.1:0-407 GCF_014805625.2 Glossina fuscipes
AAAAAAAAACAGGCAGAATTGAACTTAGGTAGGGAAAGAAATAGTAAAAACATACGATAACGAGTTTCCTTAGGCGGGGTATACCCAGTCAATCCAAGATCCGTTGCAAGAAAATTTTAATAAATATTCAGGACCTTCGGGGGGAATGGTGTTATGATCTCTTAGCTTTATTGGTTCCTCTTTACTGGACGGAAGTATGAAATGGCTGGGGCAAGGAAAAGTAACCAGCGAGGTGACCCGACTTTGTTGCGCGCTTACCGTTTTATTTTCGTTTTTTTACGACGTTCGACTTTCACTTTCTGTTCGCTTTTAATATCGCGGGACGCTGGAAGAAAAGAACCGGATACGTTGCCAGTGTCATAGCTGCCGCCGGGGTGTCCCTGATCCGCTACTCGTCGGAAATTACA
>NW_023999780.1:507-1048 GCF_014805625.2 Glossina fuscipes
TAGCTGCCGCCGGGGTGTCCCTGATCCGCTACTCGTCGGAAATTACATTGACAAATTATTCTTCAGTCAGCCAGTACATCCCTCATCCATAAGGTCAGTTGTCCTACCAAGTCTTTCAGGGATGGCGATTTATACCAGCCGACACATCCCCTATCCGCAATGTCATTTAACCTACAAAGTCTTTCAGGGAGGGCGATTTATACCAACCGACACATCCCCTATCCGTAAAGTCATTTAACCTACAAAGTCTTTCAGGGATGGCGATTTATACCAACCGACACATCCCCTATCCGTAAAGTCATTTAACCTACAAAGTCTTTCAGGGATGGCGATTTATACCAACCGACACATCCCCTATCTGTAATGTCCAAAAAAAAAGAGATTTGTCATATTGTCTGTAACCACTTACCTCCAGGCAGCTATGACACCGAAATGAACGAGTCTGTGCGATGCGCTGTTCTTTTATAGCCCGAGTCTCACTCGCTTGTCCTAAAGCCAACATGCTCTATGTGTTTACATAAGTTGAGGTAATATGCTTATG
>NW_023999781.1:0-731 GCF_014805625.2 Glossina fuscipes
TGCGTAAATTTATAAAAAAATTTTCTGTTCCCTTTTCTCCTGTTTCATTATTACACCCATCAACGAAGGATGGAGGGTGTATTCATTTTATCAAAACATTTGAAACGTCTAGAAGGAAGCATCACGGACCCCACAATGTATATATTTTCTTGATCAGCATTAAATTCTAAATCGATTTAAGCACGTCCGTCTGTGTAACGTCTGTTTTAAACATTCTCCTGGCCGCAAAAATGAAGCTATCAGCTTAAAATTTGGCAGACACAGTGGAAGTTCTTGCATACAGCTTGATATTCAAAATAGGCCAAAATGGTCAAAGAATACGCCCATGCCATCACGTAAACTGAGAACACCTCTGTTTTTCGAAAGGATGGGTTTTTGCTAACTACTCATAAACAATAGTAAATAAATGTACAAAAATCTGAACGCATATTCTACGGGCGATGCGCTAGCATTCGTGCACAAAAATGAAAAAAATTGACCACGCCTACCCAATGTTATAGTGTATTAAACTTGAATTATTTTTTCAATAACTCTATAATGTGCAGAAACAAGCTTCGAAAAGCCCGTAAAGTATACAAATTCTTGGCCAGTCTCAAATTTGGAATACACCTAAACATGTCTTCCTGCTCGTCTGCCTGTTCGTTAGCGAAAATGAAGATATTGCTTAAAAATTTGCAGACGAATTTGGAATTGACCTAAACTTTTGAAAGGACATTCCTGCTGCACTTATA
>NW_023999781.1:831-1322 GCF_014805625.2 Glossina fuscipes
AAATAATAATAAAAAATTCGTCATGAGCTGAAGATAGTTTAATAGAGTTCATCTGTAAAGTGGGTAAAAAACGATACAATCGGCTCAAGTTGTAGCGTATACGATTATTACACGAATACGTATATACGCAATAAGTGCAGTATTTTAGTTATAAACGCGATACGATGACACAATATTGCTTTACCTTTCTGCTATGCATTAGCATTGATATAAATATTAACCGTAACTTACTCTTTGCGGGGACAGTTTTCAAGAGCTTAATAACAAGTTAAAGCGTGAAAATTTAAATTGACTTGGTTTACTTTTCGTAAACTTAATGTGAGGTCAAAGAACTTGTTGCGCACGACGCATTACCATAACCAAAGAACAAAAATTAAATCTTCTATTTTATATAGTCTACAGAGACTCATTTTTCATGAAAATCCTTTTACGATACCGATATACCAACAAACGATATACCTTTCTAATCCAATCTTAATAGGCTAATTTCC
>NW_023999782.1:0-475 GCF_014805625.2 Glossina fuscipes
GAAATACTGAGTAATGAATGACTTTCTTCTTGAGAATGAAAGCTTCTTAAATTTACTCAGTATTTCATAGATTCGCATAAGTTGGAGGACGTCGATTCGATTACGGATTTAGGCGTTCTATTTGACCATAGGTTACGTTTTAACTTGCATATTGATCTCTCGATTAGCAAAGCTAGGTCCGCGATTGGTTTTATAAAAAAGTGGTCCAAGGAGCTTGATGATCCCTACATTACGAAAAGGCTGTACATGTGTTTGGTTAGACCCATACTCGAGTATGCCTCAGTTGTGTGGTCTCCTTCACATAGGTGCTACGTAGATTCAATTGAATCTGTTCCAAAGCAATTCTTGCTGTTTGGGTTGGGATCCGATTGCCTCTCTTCCTCCCTATGAAAATAGGTTGCTTCTGCTGTCCCTACCGTCTCTTGAGAAACGTACGTTTGTTCTTGGCGTTTCCTTTCTAACTAAAGTAATAAAT
>NW_023999782.1:575-1203 GCF_014805625.2 Glossina fuscipes
AAATGACGTCTACCACTTATTCTCGTTATCGGACTCTTTAAAGTCCATTAAAGCAACATTGCTTAATACGCGCGATTTACCAATGTCGTATTTAAACTAGCTTTTATCCTTAAAAAGTCGTTACGATTCGAAAATGAATTATTGTTAATTATTATCGGTTGCCAGGCTTATGCATGTTTGCGATGGCTTAGGGGTTCATTTGCAATTTGGTACTGTACCGGTTATAAGTGTGTCCCTATGCTGACAGTGTACATGCTTTTTTTTCTTTTTCTTTTTTTTTCTTCTTATTTGTTTTATTAAACTTATACTAAATTTTATTATTAATTAATATAAGTTTTCCATTAAGAGCCAATGGAACTCGACTGTTATTTGTTTAGTTGAGTTTCTAGTATAAGTAGAATAAATAAATAAATATATAAAAAAAATATCGAGCTTCTGTCACATTGCGCGAGAACACAAGTTTTTGGCAAACTTTTAAGATTGGTGCGCGCTTAGTTGTTGACAAACGAAACACAATACACACACTCATTTGGTCTATAAAAACAAAATAAAGACATATGATTTTTTGCGTTGTGAAAAATAACGAGAAAGACGCCAAAATTAAATGAAATTATAAATTGAACTACGT
>NW_023999783.1:0-332 GCF_014805625.2 Glossina fuscipes
GACGATGTTACCCCTTACGTTTTTCGCCAAAAACCAAAAGTTTCATTCTTTTCGATTTAGGACGATCTTACCCCTTACGTTTTCCGCCAAAAACCAAAAGTTTCATTTTTTTTCGATTTACGACGATGTTACCCTTACGTTTTTCGCTAAAAACCAAAGATTTCATTTTTTTTCGAATTGCGACGACGTTACCCCTTACGTTTTTCGCCAAAAACCCGAAGTTTCATTTTTTTTGATTTAGGATAATGTTACCCCTTACGTTTTTCGCCAAAACCCAAAAGTTTCATTTTTTTCGATTTAGGACGATCTTACCCCTTACGTTTTTCGCTAAA
>NW_023999783.1:432-1411 GCF_014805625.2 Glossina fuscipes
ATGTTACCCCTTAAGTTTTTGGCAAAAAATGGAAATTTCATTTTTTTTGATTTAGGACCAAAAACCAAAAATTTCATTTTTTTTCGATTTAGGACGATGTTACCCCTTACGTTTTTGGCAAAAAACGAGAAGTTTCATTTTTTTTCAATTTAGGACGATGTTACCCCTCACGTTTTTCGCCAAAAACCCAATGTTTCATTTCTTTTGATTTAGGATGATGTTACCCCTTACGTTTTTCGCCAAAACCCAAAAGTTTCATTTTTTTCGATTTAGGACGATCTTACCCCTTATGTTTTTCGCTAAACACCAAAGATTTAATTTTTTTTCGATTTAGGACGATGTTACCCCTTACGTTTTTGGCAAAAAACCAAAAGTTTCATTTTTTTTGATTTAGGACGATGTTACCCCTTACGTTTTTCGCCAAAAACCAAAAGTTTCATTTTTTTCGATTTAGGACGATCTTACCCCTTACGTTTTTCGCCAAAAACCAAAAGTTTCATTTTTTTTCGATTTAGGACGATGTTACCTCTTACGTTTTTGGCAAAAAATGGATCTTTTATTTTTTTTCGATTTAGGACGACGTTACCCCTTACGTCTTTCGCCAAAAACCCAATGTTTCATTTCTTTTGATTTAGGATGATGTTACCCCTTACGTTTTTCGCCAAAAACCAAAAGTTTCATTTTTTTCGATTTAGGACGACGTTACCCCTACGTTTTTCGCCAAAAACCAAAAGTTTAATTTTTTTATTAAGGACGATGTTACCCCTACGTTTTCCGCCAAAAACCAAAAGTTTCATTTTTTTCTATTTAGGACGATGTTACCCCTACGTTTTTCGCCAAAAACCATAAGTTTAATTTTTTTATTAAGGACGATGTTACCCCTTACGTTTTTGGCAAAAAACGACAAGTTTCATTTTTTTTGATTTAGGACCATGTTACCCCTAACGTTTTTCGCCAAAAATTCAAAGTTTCATTTTTT
>NW_023999784.1:0-497 GCF_014805625.2 Glossina fuscipes
CTAAATCGAAAAAAATGAAACTTTTGGTTTTTGGCCAAAAATGTAAGATATAACATCGTCCTAAATCGAAAAAAAATGAAATTTTCGGTTTTTCGTCAAAAACGTAAGGCGTACCATCGTCCTAAATCGAAAAAATGAAATTTTCGGTTTTTTGCCAAAAACGTAAGGGGTAACATGGTCCTAAATCCAAAAAAATGAAATGTCCATTTTTTACCAAAAACGTAAGGGATAACATCGTCCTAAATCGAAAAAAAATGAAATTTTCGTTTTTGGCGAAAAACGTAAGGGGTAACATCGTCCTAAATCGAAAAAAAATCAGATATCCATTTTTTACCAAAAACGTAAGGAGTAACATAGTCCTAAATCGACAAAAATGAAATTTTTGTTTTTTGACGAAACACGTAGGGGTAACATCGTCCTAAATCGAAAAAACTGAAACTTTTGGTTTTTGGCGAAAAACGTAAGGGGTAACATCGTCCTAAATCGAAAAAAATGAA
>NW_023999784.1:597-1034 GCF_014805625.2 Glossina fuscipes
TTTCGGTTTTTTGCCAAAAACGTAAGGGGTAACATCGTCTTAAATCGAACAAAACAAAATTTTCAGTTCTTTGCCAAAAACGTAAGGGGTAACATCGTCCTAAATCGAAAAAAATGAAATTTTCGGTTTTTTGCCGAAAACGTAAGGAGTAACATAGTCCTAAATCGACAAAAATGAAACTTTTGGTTTTTGGCCAAAAATGTAAGATTTAACATCGTCCTAAATCGAAAAAAAATGAAATTTTCGGTTTTTCGTCAAAAACGTAAGGCGTACCATCGTCCTAAATCGGAAAAAGATGAAATTTTCGGTTTTTTGCCAAAAACGTAAGGGGTAACATGGTCCTAAATCGAAAAAAATGAAATTTCCATTTTTTACCAAAAACGTAAGTGATAACATCGTCCTAAATCGAAAAAAAAATGAAATTTTTGGTTTTTGGC
>NW_023999785.1:0-470 GCF_014805625.2 Glossina fuscipes
TTCACGTTGGGCGCCACTTTGTCATGAAATATAGCGACCAACGTTTACCAATTCTTAGAAAACAAATTTTCTTTAATTAAAAAATAAATTTTCTTTAATTAATTTAGGAGTTAAATAGCCTAAAAAGCATTATGCTAGGTCTCGCTTCGTTGGGCGCCACTTTGTCATGCGACTCTTATGGCGACCAACGTTAATCATTTAAAAAAAAAGAAGAAAAAAATATTTTATACTAGTCCGCTTTTGCGTTGGGCGCCACTTTGTCATGCGACCAACGCTGCTGGTAATATATATATATACATATAGATATAACTAGTTCAGTCATTTATTGTATACATATAAGGTTAATTTCGATGGTCCGAAATTCCGTTGGGCGCCACTTTGTCATGCGACCAACGGTGATCATTTAAAAAAGGAAGAAAGAAAAATATTTTACACTTGTCCGCTTTTGCGTTGGGCGCCACTTTGTCATG
>NW_023999785.1:570-1056 GCF_014805625.2 Glossina fuscipes
TCCCTTTTTCATCAAGAATTGAAAAATCTTTTCACCGGGTTTTACACCGTCGGCAACTTTAATCAATAAAAGGAAAGAAAAAAGGATATGTTCGCCCTTTTTTCTTTTAATTAATTTTTTTCTCAAAAACAAATTTCTTTAATTGATTCAAAAGCTAAATAGTCTAAAAATCATTATAATAGGTCGAAATTGCGCCACTTTGTCATGAATCTATGGCGACCGACTTCGATCAATAAAAGGAAATTTTTCCTTCTTTCCTTTAATTAATTCTTCTTTTAAAAATTAATTTTCTTTAATTAATTCACAAATTAGTATAAGGTTTCCATTAGGTCGGTTCTCGTTGGGCGCCACTTTGTCATGCGACCAACGGTGATCATTTAAAAAAGGAAGAAAAAAAATATTTTATACTATGTTCGGGTTCACGTATTCGTTGGGCGCCACTTTGTCATGAAACTCTTTTTCTTTTTCCTCGCCGCCGAGGATTTA
>NW_023999786.1:0-603 GCF_014805625.2 Glossina fuscipes
AATCAATGAGCAACATAAAAAATTGAATAAAAATCAATCATCAACATGAAAAATTGTATAAAAAACAATGAGCAACATAAAAAATTCAACAAAAATCAATCAACAACATAAAAACTTGAATAAAAATCAATGAGCAACATGAAAAATTAAATAAAAATCGATCAGCAACATAAAAAATTGAATAACAATCAATGAGCAACATGAAAAATTGCATAAAAATCAATGAGCAACATAAAAAATTGAATAAAAATCAATCAGCAACGTAAAAGATTGAATAAAAATCAATCAGCAACATAAAAAATTAAATAAAAATCAAAAAGCAACATGAAAAATTGAATAAAAATCAATCATCAACATGAAAAATTGTATAAAAAACAATGAGCAACATAAAAAATTCAACAAAAATCGATCAGCAACATAAAAAATTGAATAAAAATCAATGAGCAACATAAAAAATTGAATAAAAATCAATTAGCAACATGTAAAATCGAACAGAAGTCAATCAGCAACATGAAAAATTGTATAAAAAACAATGAGCAACATGAAAAATTGCATAAAAATCAATGAGCAACATGTAAAATCGAACAAAAATCAATCAGCAAC
>NW_023999786.1:613-1216 GCF_014805625.2 Glossina fuscipes
AATCAATGAGCAACATAAAAAATTGAATAAAAATCAATCATCAACATGAAAAATTGTATAAAAAACAATGAGCAACATAAAAAATTCAACAAAAATCAATCAACAACATAAAAACTTGAATAAAAATCAATGAGCAACATGAAAAATTAAATAAAAATCGATCAGCAACATAAAAAATTGAATAACAATCAATGAGCAACATGAAAAATTGCATAAAAATCAATGAGCAACATAAAAAATTGAATAAAAATCAATCAGCAACGTAAAAGATTGAATAAAAATCAATCAGCAACATAAAAAATTAAATAAAAATCAAAAAGCAACATGAAAAATTGAATAAAAATCAATCATCAACATGAAAAATTGTATAAAAAACAATGAGCAACATAAAAAATTCAACAAAAATCGATCAGCAACATAAAAAATTGAATAAAAATCAATGAGCAACATAAAAAATTGAATAAAAATCAATTAGCAACATGTAAAATCGAACAGAAGTCAATCAGCAACATGAAAAATTGTATAAAAAACAATGAGCAACATGAAAAATTGCATAAAAATCAATGAGCAACATGTAAAATCGAACAAAAATCAATCAGCAAC
>NW_023999787.1:0-163 GCF_014805625.2 Glossina fuscipes
ACTTGAAAGGATCGACTGTTCGATCGCCTGAATAAGCGCTATTGTAACCATACAAAAAGCTAAAAATGTCGGAAGTTGTCCTATGACAACATTATCTAATGATAGGGTATGGTTTCCAGGATACAGAGTGAATGTTTTAACTTCTACCTTATTAAATGGATAT
>NW_023999787.1:263-1409 GCF_014805625.2 Glossina fuscipes
ATGATGAGCAACCAGTATTCCTGGATTAATAGTTATGTGATTCATAATCAATTGTGCTTCCAATATCTTAAGCTGCGTTTCCTTGGCAGGATTTTGCATTAAATAAAATGATGATTTTTCCAAATTAAATATTATGCGCAAATCAACATTATTTAGCAAGAGTTTCGGCTGATTAAAAATATCACCATGCAGCTTTCCGAACAATTCAACTTTGTTACTCTTAACAAACAATTCGGTTAATTGTTTTTTACCATCATGAAATATTTCGCCGGTGTAGTAATCTGGATACCATCCAGAACATGATAAATGAGTTCGACCGGCATCAGTGCCATAATTGAGTAGAGTTTGCATGTATGATCTGTAGTGATAATTGTTGTCACTTTGCGAAACCAATACGTTATTTAAATATACGGATACGCTTCGAAACATGGAATGCAGAAGATTATTTACAACGCCACATTTATCTTCAATAACATCAGAATTATCTTTATTCTTCAATTGAACAACCAACTTTAAATAAACGCTACAAAGGTCTCGATATGTATCGCCATTACCAAGACAGAGAAATTCTATGGAGCTAGGATTGTCTAAGGATTGAATAGGATTATATCAGACTTCTTCTGTATTTAGAATGCTGCTATGTATAGGATGTGGTGCAAATAAATCTAATTCACTTTTCATACATTCTATATGAGTGCTCATAGTTTCTAAGCAAATATGTCTTTTACTTTGTTACGTAGATTGAATTTTTTCGTGCGTTTCGAGGTAGATCTCTTTTGTGACTGACGTCGTTTCCTTTTGATTCGACGTCTTATACTACTTCTGCCAGAACCTTTTTGAAATTTAGACGATATCTTGTTGACTGCTTTTTCTGTTAAATTACTTAAAGCCTTTTTGCCTTGCTTTGCCAAAATATTTCTAAGTGGCTTGCGAACGAAATCATTGAGAATAGATTTGCCCGTATCCATAGCCTGGTCTTTAATCGCATCCAAACCTGATAGAAACAGCGGTTTTAAATTTCTAAAAAAAGACGCGAAGAATGAACCAAGGCCCCGCCCATGTTGTACGACTCGTGGTGACACATACAATGATCCTATGTGACTTAATCCACTCCCGATTTGATTAGAGTAATATGAAGTATACACT
>NW_023999788.1:0-460 GCF_014805625.2 Glossina fuscipes
AATTATTTTTATTATTATTTGTGGACTATATCTTATTTCATTAAAACTTATGTTTGCTGAAATCTATCACGTTTTTGACTACAAAGTTTTCTTCAAAACTTGTAGCTGTTTTAAGGGTCTGAAATTTCACGTACTGAGATCCTGAAAACTAATGCATTATTTTTATTATTATTTCTGCACTATGTCTTACTTCATTGAAACATATGTTTTCTGAAATCTATCGCGTTTTTTCCACCAAAGTTTTCTTTAAAACTAGTGGCGGCTTTAAGTGTGTGAAATTCCGCGTAATAAAAACCTGAAAACTTATGAAATTATTTTTATTATTATTTGTGCACTATATCTTATTTCATTAAAACACATGTTTTCTGAAATCTGTCGCGCTTTTTGACAACAAAGTTACCTTCAAAACTTGTGGCGGCTTTAAGGGTCTGAAATTTCGCGTACTAAGATCCTAAAAACT
>NW_023999788.1:560-1098 GCF_014805625.2 Glossina fuscipes
GGCGGCTTTAAGGGTCTGAAATTTCGCGTACTAAGATCCTAAAAACTGATGAATTATTTTTATCATTATTTATGCACTACATCTTATTTTTGAAATTTCCCGTAATAAAAACCTGAAAACTTATGACATTTGTGTTATTATTATTTGTGCACTATATCTTATTTCATTAAAACATATGTTTTCTGAAATCTGTCGCGGTTTTTGACAGCAAAGTTATCTTAAAAATTTGTGGCGGCTTTGAGTGTGTGAAATTTCCCGTAATAAAAACCTGAAAACTTATGAAATTTGTTTTATTATTATTTGTGCACTATATCTTACTTCATTGAAACATATGTTTTCTGAAATCTGTCGCGGTTTTTGACAACAAAGTTACCTTCAAAACCTGTGGTGGCTTTAAGGGTCTGAAATTTCGCGTACTAAGATCTTAAAAACTAATGCATTATTCTTATCATTATTTATGCACTACATCTTATTTCATTAAAACATATGTTTTCTGAAATCTATCCCGTTTTTGACAACAAAGTTTTCTTAGTCATTC
>NW_023999789.1:0-417 GCF_014805625.2 Glossina fuscipes
TTCGATCCGGAATTTTGCTATTTTAACAAAGTGTTTACAACTGTTTAAGACTGTTTAAGATTGTTCAAGAATGTTTAACTCTGTTTAATGACATTTTATATACTTTCGATCCGGAATTTCGCTATTTTAACAAAGTGTTTACAACTGTTTAAGATTGTTTAAGAATGTTTAACTCTGTTTAATGGCAATTTATATACTTTCGGTCCGGAATTTCCTTATTTTTTAAAACTGTTTACAACTGTTTACAACTGTTTAAGATTGTTTAAGAATGTTTAATGACATTTTATATAATTTCGATCTGGAATTTCGCTATTTTTTAAAACTGTTTACAACTGTTTACAACTGTTTAAGACTGATGAACACTGTTTAATGACATTTTATATACTTTCGATCCGGAATTTCGCTATTTTTTCAAAG
>NW_023999789.1:517-1248 GCF_014805625.2 Glossina fuscipes
TCCGGAATTTCGCTATTTTAACAAAGTGTTTACAACTGTTTAAGACTGTTTAAGATTGTTTAACACTGTTTAATGACATTTTATATACTTTCGATCCGGAATTTCCCTATTTTTTCAAAGTGTTTACAACTGTTTAAGACTGTTTAAGATTGTTTAACACTGTTTAATGACATTTTATATACTTTCGGTCCGGAATTTCGCTATTTTTTCAAATTGTTTACAACTGTTTAAGATTGTTTAAGAATGTTTAACGCTGTTTAATGACATTTTATATACTTTCGATCCGGAATTTCGCTATTTTTTCAAAGTGTTTACAACTGTTTACAACTTTGCAAGATTGTTTAAGAATGTTTAACTCTGTTTAATGACATTTTATATACTTTCGATCCGGAATTTCCCTATTTTTTAAAAGTGTTTACAACTGTTAAAGAATGTTTAACACTGTTTAATGACATTTTATATACTTTCGATCCGGAATTTCGCTATTTTTTCAAAGGGTTTACAACTGTTTAAGACTGTTTAAGGCTGTTTAACTCTGTTTAATGGCAATTTATATACTTTCGATCCGGAAGTTCGCTATTTTAACAACGTGTTTACAACTGTTTAAGACTGTTTAAGACTCTTTAACTCTGTTTAATGACATTTTATATACTTTCGATCCGGAATTTCGCTATTTTAACAACGTGTTTACAACTGTTTAAGACTGTTTAAGATTGTTCAAGAATGTTTAA
>NW_023999790.1:0-534 GCF_014805625.2 Glossina fuscipes
CGAAAAAAGTGAAATTTCCATTTTTTGCCAAAAACGTAAGGGGTAACATCGTCCTAAATCGAAAAAAATTAAATATCCACTTTTTGCCAAAAACGTAAGGGGTAACATCGTCCTAAATAGAAAAAAATGAAACCTTTGGTTTTTGGCGAAAAACGTAGGGAGTAACAACGTCCTAAATCGAAAAAAATGAAACTTTTGGTTTTTTGCCAAAAACGTAAAGGGTAACATCGTCCTAATCGAAAAAAAAAGAAACTTTTGGTTTTTGGCGAAAAACGTAAGGGGTAACGTCGTCGCAATTCGAAAAAAAATTAAATCTTTGGTTTTGGCGAAAAACGTAAGGGGTAACATCGTCCTAAATTGAAAAAAAATGAAACTTCTCGTCTTTTGCCAAAAACGTAAGGGGTAACGTCGTCCTAAATCGAAAAAAAATGAAATTTTTGGTTTTTGGCGAAAAACGTTAGGGGTAACATGGTCCTAAATCAAAAAAAATGAAACTTTTGGTTTTTTGCGAAAAACGTAGGGGTAACATCGTCC
>NW_023999790.1:634-1158 GCF_014805625.2 Glossina fuscipes
TTTTTAGCGAAAAACGTAAGGGGTAAGATCGTCCTAAATCGAAAAAATGAAACTTTTGGTTTTTGGCGAAAAACGTAAGGGGTAACATCATCCTAAATCAAAAGAAATGAAACATTGGGTTTTTGGCGAAAAACGTAAGTGGTAACGTCGTCCTAAATCGAAAAAAAATAAAATATCCATTTTTTACCAAAAACGTAAGGGATGTAGCTTCGTCCTAAATAGAAAAAAATGAAATTTCCATTTTATGCCAAAAACGTAAAGGGTAACATCGTCCTAAATCGAAAAAAATAAAATTTTTGTTTTTTGCCAAAAACGTAAAGGGTAACATCGTCCTAAATCAAAAAAATTAAACCTTTGGTTTTTGGCGAAAAACGTAAGGGGTAACATCATCCTAAATGAAAAAAATGAAACTTCGGGTTTTTGGCAAAAACGTAAGGGGTAACAACCGTCCAAAACCGAAAAAAATAAAAATTTTTGGTTTTTGCCAAAAACGTAGGGGGTAACATCGTCCTAAATCGAAAAAA
>NW_023999791.1:0-495 GCF_014805625.2 Glossina fuscipes
TGTTGAGTTCTCTTGAAAAATAATTGGTGTAGGTTTTATTGGTACCGCAAAAAGTTCAAATTTATTTAATAAATAAAGAATTGGTGTAGATTTTATTGATACCGCAAAAATTTCAGATATATTGAGTTCTCTTAAAAATTAATTGGTGTAGGTTTTATTGATACAGCAAAAATTTCGGATATATTGAGTTCTCTCAAAAAATAATTGGTGTAGGGTTTATTGGTACCGCAAAAAGTTCAAATTTACTTAATTAATAGACAATTGGTGTAGATTTTATTGATACCGCAAAAATTTCAGATATATTGAGTTCTCTTAAAAATTAATTGGTGTAGGTTTTGTTGATACCGTAAAAATTTCAAATCTATTAAATTCTCTTAAAAAATAATTGGTGTAGATCTTATTGATACCGTAAAAAGTTCAAAATTATTGAGTTCTCTTAATAAACATTTGGTGTAGTTTATGTTGATAGAGCAAAAATTTCAGATTTATTGAGTT
>NW_023999791.1:595-1057 GCF_014805625.2 Glossina fuscipes
TACCGCAAAAATTTCAGATATATTGAGTTCTCTTAAAAATTAATTGGTGTAGGTTTTGTTGATACCGTAAAAATTTCAAATCTATTAAATTCTCTTAAAAAATAATTGGTGTAGATCTTATTGATACCGTAAAAAGTTCAACTTTATTGAGTTCTCTTAAAAAATAATTGTTGTAGGTTTTATTGATAGTGAAGAAAGTTCAAATTTATTTAACTAATAAACAATTGATGTAGATTTTATTGATACCGCAAAAATTTCAGATATATTGAGTTCTCTTTAAAAATAATTCGTGTAGGTTTTGTTGATACCGTAAAAATTTTAAATCTATTGAATTCTTTTAAAAAAAATTGGTGTAGATTTTATTGATACCCCAAAAATTTCAAATTTATTGTGTTCTCAAAATAAACAATTGGTGTAGATTTTGTTGATACCGCAAAAATTTCAGATATATTGAGTTCTCTT
>NW_023999792.1:0-528 GCF_014805625.2 Glossina fuscipes
TATCGCGTACTAAGATCCTGAAAACTAATGCATTATATTTATTATTAATTGTGCACTATGTCTTATTCCATTGACACATACGTTTTCTGATATCTACCGCGTTTTTGACAACAAAGTTTTCTTCAAAATTTGTGGCGGCTTCAAGGGTCTGAAATATCGCGTACTAAGATCCTGAAAACTAATGCATTATTTCTATTATTATTTATGCACTATATCTTATCCCGTAAAAACCTGAAAACTTATCAAATTATTTTTATTATTATTTCTGCACTATGTCTTACTTCATTAAAACATGTTTTCAGAAATCTATCGCGTTTTTGACAAGAAAGTTTTCTTCAAAACTTGTGGTGGCGTTAAGAGTCTGAAATTTCGCGTACTAAGATCCTGAAAACTAATGCATTATTTTTATTATTATTTATGCACTATATCTTATTTCATTGTGTGATATTTCCCGTAATGACAACCTGAAAACTAATAAAATTATTTTTATTATTATTTCTGCACTATGTCTTACTTCATTGAAACATG
>NW_023999792.1:628-1721 GCF_014805625.2 Glossina fuscipes
ACGAATGCATTATTTTTATTATTATTTATGCACTATATCTTATTTCATTAAAACATATGTTTTCTGAAATCTATCGCATGTTTGACAACAAAGTTTTCTTCGTCATTTGTAGCCGATTTAAAAGTCTGAAATTTCCCGTAATAAAAACCTGAAAACATACGAAATTACTCTTATTATTATTTATGCACTATATCTTACTTAATTGAAACATATGTTTTCTGAAATCTATCGCTTTTTTTACAAAAAACTTTTCTTCAAAACTTGTGGCGGCTCTAACGGTGTGAAATTTCCCGTAATAAAAACCTGAAAACATACGAAATTATTTTTATTATTATTTATGCACTATATCTTATTTCATTAAAACATATGTTTTCTGAAATCTATCGCATGTTTGACAACAAAGTTTTCTTCGTCATTTGTAGCCGATTTAAAAGTCTGAAATTTCCCGTAATAAAAACCTGAAAACATACGAAATTATTCTTATTATTATTTATGCACTATATCTTATTTCATTAAAACATATGTTTTCTGAAATTTATCGCGTTTTTGACAACAACGTTTTCTTCACAATATGTGGCGGTTTTAAGGGTGTGATATTTCCCGTAATGAAAACTTGAAAACTTATAAAATTATTTTTATTATTATTTCTGCACTATGTCTTACTTCATTGAAACATGTTGTCTGAATGCTACCGCTATTTTGACAACAACGTTTTCTTCAAAATTTTTGTCGGCTTTAATGGTCTGAAATTTCGCGTACTAAGATCCTGAAAACTAATGCATTATTTTTATTATTATTTATGCACTATATCTTATTTCATTAAAACATATGTGTTTTGAAATCTATCGCGTTTTTGACAACAAAGTTTTCTTCACAATTTTTGGCGGTTTTAAGGGTGTGATATTTGCCGTAATAAAAACCTGAAAACTTATGAAATTATTTTTATTATTATTTATGCACTATATCTTATTTCATTAAAACATATGTTTTTTGAAATCTATCGTGTTTTTGGCAACAAAGTTTTCATGAAAATTTGTATACGCTTACAGGTTCTGAAATTTCCTGCAATGAAAGCCTGAAAACTTATGAAATT
>NW_023999793.1:0-229 GCF_014805625.2 Glossina fuscipes
TATACTATGTTCGGGTTCACGTTTTCGTTGGGCGCCACTTTGTCATGAAACTCTTATGCTTTCCTCAGCGGCTGAGGATTTGTTCTTGGACAAAGAAATAATAAAAAAAAAACAATGAAAGGAAACGTCCCGGGTAGTGTAGGTTTTATTGATACCCCAAAAAGTTCAAATTTATTGATTTCTCTTAAAAAATAATTGGTGTAGGTTTTGTTGATACCGAAAAAATTTC
>NW_023999793.1:329-1036 GCF_014805625.2 Glossina fuscipes
GATACCGCAAAAATTTCAAATTTATTGAGTTCTCTGAATAAATAATTAGTGTAGGTTTTATTGATACCCCAAAAAGTTCAAATTTATTGATTTCTCTTAAAAAATAATTGGTGTAGGTTTTGTTGATACCGAAAAAATGTCAAATTTATTGAGTTCTCTTAATAAATAATTGACGTAAGTTTTATTGATACCGCACAAACTTCAAATTTATTGAGTTCTCTTTAGAAATAATTCGTGTAAGCTTTATTGATACCGTAAAAAGTTCAAATTTGTGGAGCTCTCTTTATAAATAATTGGTGTAGGTTTTATTGATACCGTAAAAAGTTCAAATTTATTGAGTTCTCTTAACAAATAATTAGTGCAGGTTTTATTGATACCGCACAAACTTCAAATTTATTGAGTTCTCTTAATAAATATTTGGCGTAGGTTTTATTAATAGCGCACAAAGTTCAAATTTATTGAGTTCTCTTTAAGAATAATTCGTGTAGGTTTTATTGATACGCCAAAAAGTTCAAATTTATTGAGTAAAATAATTGGTGTAGGTTTTGTTGATACCGAAAAAATTTCAAATTTATTGAGTTCTCTTAATAAACAATTTGTGTAGGTTTTATTGATACCGCAAAAATTTTAATTTTATTGAGTTCTCTTAATAAATAATTGGTGTAAGTTTTATTGATACCGTAAATATTCCAAATTTATTGTATTCA
>NW_023999794.1:0-641 GCF_014805625.2 Glossina fuscipes
GAACAAAAATCAATGAGCAACATGAAAAATTGAAAAAAAATCAATAAAAATTGAATAAAAATCAATGAGCAATATGAAAAATTGAATAAAAATCAATGAGCAACATGACAAATTGAATAGAAATCAATGAGCAACATGGAAAATTAAGCAAAAATCAATGAGCAACATGAAAAATTTAATAAAAATTAATGAGCAACTTAAAAAATTGAACAAAAATCAATGAGCAACATAAAAAATTGAACAAAAATCAATGAGCAACATAAAAAATTGCATAAAAATCAATCAGCAACAAGAAAAATTGCATAAAAATCAACGAGAAACATAAAAAATTGAATAAATATCAATCAGCAACATGAAAAATTTAATAAAAATCAATGAGCAACATAAAAAATTGCATAAAAAACAATGAGCAACATTAAAAATTCAACAAAAATCAATCAGCAACATAAAAAATTGAACAAAAATCAATGAGCAACATAAATAATTGCATAAAAATCAATCAGCAACATAAAAAATTACATAAAAATCAATGAGCAACATAAAAAATTGAATAAAAATCAATGAGCAACATAAAAAATTGATTAAAAATCAATTAGCGACATAAAAAATTGAATAAAAATCAATCAGCAAGATGAAAAATT
>NW_023999794.1:651-1292 GCF_014805625.2 Glossina fuscipes
GAACAAAAATCAATGAGCAACATGAAAAATTGAAAAAAAATCAATAAAAATTGAATAAAAATCAATGAGCAATATGAAAAATTGAATAAAAATCAATGAGCAACATGACAAATTGAATAGAAATCAATGAGCAACATGGAAAATTAAGCAAAAATCAATGAGCAACATGAAAAATTTAATAAAAATTAATGAGCAACTTAAAAAATTGAACAAAAATCAATGAGCAACATAAAAAATTGAACAAAAATCAATGAGCAACATAAAAAATTGCATAAAAATCAATCAGCAACAAGAAAAATTGCATAAAAATCAACGAGAAACATAAAAAATTGAATAAATATCAATCAGCAACATGAAAAATTTAATAAAAATCAATGAGCAACATAAAAAATTGCATAAAAAACAATGAGCAACATTAAAAATTCAACAAAAATCAATCAGCAACATAAAAAATTGAACAAAAATCAATGAGCAACATAAATAATTGCATAAAAATCAATCAGCAACATAAAAAATTACATAAAAATCAATGAGCAACATAAAAAATTGAATAAAAATCAATGAGCAACATAAAAAATTGATTAAAAATCAATTAGCGACATAAAAAATTGAATAAAAATCAATCAGCAAGATGAAAAATT
>NW_023999795.1:0-688 GCF_014805625.2 Glossina fuscipes
ACGCGAAAAGTTCAGCGGATCTATTGAAATCACCTCGTCAACGTCACCTTTACGTAATCAGCGTCAGCAACCACAGCATATCCAGCTCAACAACGCTGAAACGACAATAGCTGTAGTAAGTCACCATAACCAGCTATTGCCTTCTGCGACAGCTATTAGCGACCGTGCTAGTCATGCTAATCAAAACAAACTGGCGAAACGTACACGCATCAACAAAAATTTAAGTAGCCAACATAGTACGCGGAAATCTTCAAGGCCGCATCCACCTGCAACTACCGTAACAACAAATCAACATCGTCACCAATCACAGAAACAACAGCAACTGGAACACTCGACACCAAATTATCATCCACATCAGCACCATCGCCATGGCGTGCAGGATCAGCAACAATTGCCTTCAACCAAACAACCTGCTGGCAACAGTACTACAGGCGATGATTTCGGCACAGATGCTACCGTAACTGCAACAGCTCAGCATAGTAAATCTTGTTTTCCGCCTGCTCCGCAAGCGTACATAAACCAGGTTCCAATAAATATAGCATCAAGCGGCCGCTCAACGATGATAAGCAGTGAATTCGAATTCTCTACCAACACGGGTGGTGGAAGTAATAATGAGGGCAGCAGTAGTCGAACACCTTTCGACTTGGCCACGGAAGCGTTAAGAGGTTCACGACCCATAGATCGCGAT
>NW_023999795.1:788-2023 GCF_014805625.2 Glossina fuscipes
ATTAGCGACCGTGCTAGTCATGCTAATCAAAACAAACTGGCGAAACGTACACGCATCAACAAAAATTTAAGTAGCCAATATAGTACGCGGAAATCTTCAAGGCCGCATCCACCTGCAACTACCGTAACAACAAATCAACATCGTCACCAATCACAGAAACAACAGCAACTGGTACACTCGACACCAAATTATCATCCACATCAGCACCATCACCATCGCCATGGCGTGCAGGATCAGCAACAATTGCCTTCAACCAAACAACCTGCTGGCAACAGTACTACAGGCGATGATTTCGGCACAGATGCTACCGTAACTGCAACAGCTCAGCATAGTAAATCTTGTTTTCCGCCTGCTCCGCAAGCGTACATAAACCAGGTTCCAATAAATCTAGCATCAAGCGGCCGCTCAACGATGATAAGCATTGAATTCGAATTCTCTACCAACACGGGTGGTGGAAGTAATAATGAGGGCAGCAGTAGTCGAACACCTTTCGACTTGGCCACGGAAGCGTTAAGAGGTTCACGACCCATAGATCGCGAAACTTGTTGCAAAGAATCGCAAATGAAAGTCAACAATATCGGATGCAAAATCAACTACTCAAAGGGTTGCTCGACTTACGGAATGAACAGATTAGACAGCTTAGTCACAAGGTGCAAGTTCGATGACACCAGCTAGAAGACAGGGCGGAAACTAGGAGTATAACAAGCCAAAGATATTCTCTTCCCTAAACCTTTTGAGTATACACCGAATCTGCCCGGCTAACTCAGTCGGTAGAACAGAGACTCTTAAACTCAGGGCGTGGGTCGAAGCCACACGTTGGTCCGTAGTAGTCGGCCGTCGGGGATATAGTCGGTCTGTCCGCGGACTATTTGACGTCCACATTCAATATCACAGGTGATATCGATGGGTCCGAGCTGTAACGGCCGCGAACAAACCTCGGGGAGGGTGTCTGTCGGTCTGTATCAACCGCAAGCGGCGGAATAACGGCATGCCGTTAGACAAAATCATGCGATTTTGTGGTACCGTTAATAAATCGCATGATCTTGCAGTATATGTTTATTTTATTCTTTTCTGTTTTCCTTACTTACAAGTACAGGCAAAAATCGTATGATTTTGCGGTATCTTTGCTTGCTTTTGCAAGTCAGAATCGTATGATTTTGCGGTACTCCTTTTTTTTCCTTTTGCTCTTGCAAGCATAGGCAAAATCGTATGATTTTGCGGGATCTATGCTTGCA
>NW_023999796.1:0-1029 GCF_014805625.2 Glossina fuscipes
TCGATTAAAGAAAGTGGTGTTAGTGTTTTTCATACTATACAAATTTGGAATTCCTTCTGTTTTTCGATTAAAGAAACTGGTGCAAGATTTTTCATACTACACAAATTTGAAATTCCTTCTGATTTTTCCATTAATAAACTGGTGTAATTTTTTCATACTATACAAATTTGAAATTCCTTCTGATTTTTGAAAATCCTTCTGTTTTTCGATTAAGAAACTGGTGTTAGTTTTTTTCATAGTACACAAATTTGGAATTCCTTCTGTTTTTCGGTTAAAGAAACTGGTGCAAAATTTTTCATACTACACAAATTTGAAGTTCCTTCCGTTTTTCGATTAAAAAACTGGTGTAAGTTTTTTTCATACTACACGAATTTGGAATTCCTTCTGATTTTTAAAATTCCTTCTGTTTTTCTATTAAAGAAACTGGTGTAAGTGTTTTTCATATAACACAAATTTGAAGTTCCTTCCGTTTTTCGATTAAAAAACTGGTGTTCGTTTTTTTCATACCATACAAATTTGAAATTCCTTTTGATTCTTAAAATTCCCTTTGTTTTTCGTTTGAAGAAACTGGTGTAAGTTTTTTTCATACTACACAATATGAAATTCCTTGTGTTTTTCGATTAAAGAAACTGGTGTAAGTTTTTTTCATAGTACACAATTTTGGAATTCCTTCTGTTTTGCGATTAAAGAAACTGGTGTAAGTATTTTTCATATTACACAAATTTGAACTTCCTTCCGTTTTTCGATTAAAAAAATGATGTAAGTTTTTTTACATTATACAAATTTAAAATTCCTTTCGTTTTTCGCTTGAAGAAACTGGTGTAAGTTTTTTTCATACTATACAAATTTGAAATTCCTTCTGATTTTTGAAATTCTTTCTGTTTTTCGATTAAAGAAACTGGTGTAAGTGTTTTTCATATTACACAAATTTGAAGTTCCTTCTGATTTTCGATTAAAAAACTGGTGTTAGTTTTTTTCATACTACACAAATTTGGAATTCCTTCTGTTTTTCGATTAAGAAACTGGTGT
>NW_023999796.1:1039-2068 GCF_014805625.2 Glossina fuscipes
TCGATTAAAGAAAGTGGTGTTAGTGTTTTTCATACTATACAAATTTGGAATTCCTTCTGTTTTTCGATTAAAGAAACTGGTGCAAGATTTTTCATACTACACAAATTTGAAATTCCTTCTGATTTTTCCATTAATAAACTGGTGTAATTTTTTCATACTATACAAATTTGAAATTCCTTCTGATTTTTGAAAATCCTTCTGTTTTTCGATTAAGAAACTGGTGTTAGTTTTTTTCATAGTACACAAATTTGGAATTCCTTCTGTTTTTCGGTTAAAGAAACTGGTGCAAAATTTTTCATACTACACAAATTTGAAGTTCCTTCCGTTTTTCGATTAAAAAACTGGTGTAAGTTTTTTTCATACTACACGAATTTGGAATTCCTTCTGATTTTTAAAATTCCTTCTGTTTTTCTATTAAAGAAACTGGTGTAAGTGTTTTTCATATAACACAAATTTGAAGTTCCTTCCGTTTTTCGATTAAAAAACTGGTGTTCGTTTTTTTCATACCATACAAATTTGAAATTCCTTTTGATTCTTAAAATTCCCTTTGTTTTTCGTTTGAAGAAACTGGTGTAAGTTTTTTTCATACTACACAATATGAAATTCCTTGTGTTTTTCGATTAAAGAAACTGGTGTAAGTTTTTTTCATAGTACACAATTTTGGAATTCCTTCTGTTTTGCGATTAAAGAAACTGGTGTAAGTATTTTTCATATTACACAAATTTGAACTTCCTTCCGTTTTTCGATTAAAAAAATGATGTAAGTTTTTTTACATTATACAAATTTAAAATTCCTTTCGTTTTTCGCTTGAAGAAACTGGTGTAAGTTTTTTTCATACTATACAAATTTGAAATTCCTTCTGATTTTTGAAATTCTTTCTGTTTTTCGATTAAAGAAACTGGTGTAAGTGTTTTTCATATTACACAAATTTGAAGTTCCTTCTGATTTTCGATTAAAAAACTGGTGTTAGTTTTTTTCATACTACACAAATTTGGAATTCCTTCTGTTTTTCGATTAAGAAACTGGTGT
>NW_023999797.1:0-804 GCF_014805625.2 Glossina fuscipes
TATGCGTTATATCTTATTTCATTGAAACATGTTTCCTGAATTCTACCGATTTTTTGGCAACAAAGATTTCTTCCTCATTTGTAGCCGCCTTAATGGTCTGAAACTTCGCGCAATTAAAACTTGAAAACTTGTGAATTATTTTTATTATTATTTATGGATTATATCTAATTTCAATGGCACATATGTTTTCTGAATTGTACCCCGTTTTTGACAATAACTTTTCTTTGATATTTGTAGCCGCTTTAAGGGTCTAATATTTCCCGTAATAAAACCGTGATAACTTATGCATTATTTTTGTTATTATATATGCGTTATATCTTATTTCATTGAAACATGTTTCCTGAATTCTACCGATATTTTGACAACAAAGATTTCTTCCTCATTTGTAGCCGCCTTAAGGTTTTGAAACTTCGCGCAATAAAAACTTGAAAACTGATAAATTATTTTTATTATTATTTATGGATTATGTCTAATTTCAATGGCACATATGTTTTCTGAATTATTCCGCGTTTTTGAAAAAAGTTTTCTTTGATATTTGTATCCGCTTTAACGGTCTGATATTCCCCGTAATAAAACCGTGAAAATTTATGCTTAATTTCTATTATTATATATGCGTTATGTCTTATTTTATGGAAACATGTTTCCTGAATTTTACCGGTTTTTTGACAACAAAGATTTCTTCTTCATTTAAAGCCGCCTTAAGGGTCTGAAACTTCCCGCAATAAAAACTTGAAAACTGATAAATTATTTTTATTATTATTTATGGATTATGTCTAATTTCAATGGCACATATGTTTTCTGAAT
>NW_023999797.1:904-1226 GCF_014805625.2 Glossina fuscipes
GAAAACTTGAAAACTTATGCATTATTTTGATTATTAATTATGCTTTAAGACTTTTTCAATGACACATATGTTTTCTGAATTGTTCCGCGTTTTTGAAAAAAAGTTTTCTTTGATATTTGTATCCGCTTTAACGGTCTGATATTTCCCGTAATAAAACCGTGAAAATTTATGTTTAATATCTATTATTATATATGCGTTATGTCTTATTTTATGGAAACATGTTTCCTGGATTTACCGGTTTTTTGACAACACAGATTTCTTCCTCATTTGTAGCCGCCTTAAGGGTCTGAAACTTCCCGCAATAAAAACTTGAAAACTTATG
>NW_023999798.1:0-409 GCF_014805625.2 Glossina fuscipes
TTGGCTTAGCCGTCATCCCTGAATAACTAATACGAGTGTTAACTTTTGCTGATAGGGTATGGCGGGCTCGGCTTAGTCGTCATCCCTGAATGACTGACAGGACTGCTAACTTTTACGGATAGGGGATGGCGGGCTTGGCTTAGTCGTCATCTCTGAATGACAGAAGGACTCTCTCTTGCGATGTGAAACAGTTATGGACGGGCGAGTGGTCCTACAGGCCGAATTTGGCTGCTATAACACCCGCGACATATTCTTCTCTTTTGTAGAAGCTCGCGATACGGGTAAAACGTGAAAAGTAATCCTTTGAAACGAACAAAAAGCATTGAAAGCGTTAAACAAGAGTCGGATCACCATGCTGGTTCTTTCTCGCACTCCCCTTCAAAATCGATCCTCGAATTATAATAAATCC
>NW_023999798.1:509-1152 GCF_014805625.2 Glossina fuscipes
CTATAGGCCGAATTTGGCTGCTATAACACCCGCGACGTATTCTTCTGAGGACATATTATCTGTCTAAAAATACGTTAATTCTAAAATAAATATGGTGGACATCACGACGTAGTTGGTTCATCTTTTCATCATATTATCCTTGACAGGGGTATCAAATACAAGGGGTTGCAAAGTAGGATTCGACAATCGAAGTAAGTGTGTTTGTTCCAAGTTAGCAAACGTCGCGATGTAGTGGATCGATTTTTTCAACCCAATACGGTCTACATACTTATCAAAATGTTTTTTTATTTTTATTTTTTTTTTTTGCTTACGCATGAAACTCCACTAAAATAAATTAACAGTTTAATTTAATTGACTTTTAAAGGTAAATCTTATACTAGTTAATATAAAAAACTAGCACAAAGTATATAAAGAGAAGAGAAAAGATTATTCATGTGTAGAAAAAAAGGGGAAAAGGGCAAGTACACAACTAGCAGGGAGAAATACCCACAGCCGGTACAGACCCAAGTCTCAAGTAAACCGCTAAGCCATTGCAAACATGTAAGAGCTTGACAACGCTAGTTAGATTAAATACGATATAGGCAAACCGCGCGTTGTAAGCAAAGTTGTTTTGACAGAATTTAAAGAATCCGATATTGAGATT
>NW_023999799.1:0-523 GCF_014805625.2 Glossina fuscipes
ATGTTGCTCATTGATTTTTGTTCGAGTTTTCATGTTGCTCATTGATTGGTATACAATTTTTTATGTTGCTCATTGATTTTTATTAAATTTTTTATGTTGCTCATTGATTTTTGTTCAATTTTTCACGTTGCTCATTGATTTTTATGCAATTTTTTATGTTGCTCATTGATTTTTGTTCAATTTTTTATGTTGCTGATTGATTTTTGTTGAATTTTTTATGTTGCTGATTGGTTTTTATGCAATTTTTTATGTTGCTGATTGATTTTTGTTCAATTTTCTTCGATTTTTGTTGAATTTTTTATGTTGCTGATTGGTTTTTATGCAATTTTTTATGTTGCTGATTGATTTTTGTTCAATTTTCGTCGATTTTTATTGAATTTTTAATGTTACTCATTGAATTTTCTTCGATTTTTTATGTTTCTCATATATTTTTATTAAATTTTTTATGTTGCTCATTGATTTTTGTTCAATTTTTTATTTTGCTCATTGATTGTTTTTCAATTTTTATTGATTTTTATTTAAT
>NW_023999799.1:623-1068 GCF_014805625.2 Glossina fuscipes
GATTTTTATTCAATTTTTCATATTGCTCATTGATTTTTTATGTTGCTAATTGATTTTTATACAATTTTCGTCAATTTTTATTCAATTTTTTATGTTATCATTGATATTCATTCAATTTTTTATGTTGCTCATTGATTTTTATTCAATTTTTCATGTTGCTTATTAGTTTTCATTCTATTTTTTATGTTCCTCTTTGATTTTTATTAAATTTTTCATGTTGCTCATTGATTTTTGTTTAATTTTTCATGTTGCTCATTGCTATTTGTTCAATTTTTCATGTTGCTCATCGATTTTTATTCAATGTTTCACGTTGCTCATTGACTTTTGTTCAATTTTTCATGTTGCTCATTGATTTTTATTCAATTTTTTATGTTGCTCATTGATTTTTGTTCAATTTGTCATGTTGCTCATTGATTTTTATACAATTTTTTATGTTGCTCATTGA
>NW_023999800.1:0-462 GCF_014805625.2 Glossina fuscipes
TTTAATCGAAAAACACAAGGAATTCTAAATTTCTGTAGTATGAAAAACCTTACACCAGTTTCTTCAATCGAAAAACAGACGGAATTTTAAAAAATAGAAGGAAGTTCAAATATGTTTGGTATTAAAAAAATATACACCACTTTCTTTGATCGAAAATCAGAAGGAATTTCAAATTTGTAAGGTATGAAAAAAACTTACACCAGTTTTTTTAATTGAAAAATCAGAAGGAATTTCAAATTTGTACAGTATGAAAACGACTTACAACAGTTTATTTAATCGACAAACACAAGGAATTTCAAATTTGTACAGTATGAAAAAAACTTACAACAGTTTATTTAATCGAAAAACAGAGGGAATTTTAAAAATCAGAAGGAATTCCAAATTTATATAGTGTGAAAAAAACTTACACTAGTTTCTTTAATGGAAAATCAGAAAGGATTTCAAATTTGTACAGTATGAAAA
>NW_023999800.1:562-1182 GCF_014805625.2 Glossina fuscipes
ATGTTTAGTATTAAAAAAATGTACACCACTTTCTTTGATCGAAAATCAGAAGGAATTTCAAATTTGTAAGGTATGAAAAACACTTACAACAGTTTATTTAATCGAAAAATCAGAAGGAATTTGAAATATGTGTAGTATGAAAAAAACTTACACCAGTTTCTTTGATCGAAAAACAGAAGGAATTTTAAAAATCGGAAGGAATTTCAAATTGGTGTGGTATAAAAAAAAATAACACGAGTTTTTTAATCGAAAATCAGAAGGAATTTGAAATATGTGTAGTATGAAAAAAACTTACACTAGTTTCTTTAATGGAAAAACACAAGGGATTTCAAATTTGTACAGTATGAAAAAACTTACAACAGTTTATTTAAACAAAAAACAGAGGGAATTTTAAAAATCAGAAGGAATTCCAAATTTATATAGTGGGAAAAAACTTACCCCTATTTCTTTAATCGAAAAACAGAAGGAATTTTAAAAATCAGAAGGAATTTCTAAAAAACTAACACCAGTTTTTTAATCGAAAAACAGAAGGAATTTTAAAAAATAGAAAAAAGTTCAAATATGTTTAGTATTAAAAAAATGTACACCACTTTCTTTGATCGAAAATCAGAAGGAATTTC
>NW_023999801.1:0-283 GCF_014805625.2 Glossina fuscipes
CTTCTGTATATTTTGGCAGCTTTTGTAGGCCAATGTACATGAAATATCGACACGATTCCTACAACCTTCCCATCCTTAAATTCACCTAATTTAAGCGCTTTAACAGAATGGTTCGGTTGTTAAATGAACATAATGTGTTGTCAAACTGAATGCCTAGTGAAGATAAATTTTTAGGTAAAATTTGGACGCTGTAAAGACTTGCCAATGAACTGCTTTTGAATGTAAATATTTTTTAAATTTAAACAATCAAGTTTTTGGAATTAACCAGCAGTTAATCATCAGC
>NW_023999801.1:383-1029 GCF_014805625.2 Glossina fuscipes
TTTAGTTCCCAATCCGTCTTCTGTATATTGTGGCAGCTTTTGTAGGCCAATGTACATGAAATATCGACCCGATTCCTACAGCCTTCCCATCCTTAAATCCATTTTATTTAAGCGCCTTAATAAAATGATTCGATTGTTAAATGAACATAATGTGTTGTCAAACTGAATGTCTAGTGAAGATAAATTTTTAGGTAAAATTTGGACGCTGTAAAGACTTGCCAATGAACTGCTTTTCAATGTAAATATTTTTAAAATTTAAACACTCAAAATTTTTGGAATTAATCAGCAGTTAATCATCAGCATCAGCTAATTGTTCTCATAATAGTAAATATAAATAGAGAAAATTGTGTTTTTCCTTTGCTAATGGTATTATGTAATTGGTCTTTAACAACAACAATATAACAGCGCAATCTCTAGTCGAATTTATTTCTTTAGTTCCTAATCCGTCTTCTGTATATTGTGGCAGCTTTTGTAGGCCAATGTACATGAAATATCGACCGGTTATTACAGCCTTCCCATCCTTAAATTCACCTTATTTAAGCGCTTTAATAGAATGGTTCGGCTGTTAAATGAACATAATGTGTTGTCAAACTGAATGCCTAGTGAAGATAAATTTTTTGGTAAAATTTGGACGCTGTAAAGACTT
>NW_023999802.1:0-376 GCF_014805625.2 Glossina fuscipes
ACTAAGTGCAGCATGGTAAATTCATGGTAAATTTCGGTATTGGTTGTTTAATATCTCTTTGTTATATCCTGCAACAAATAGAGTGCAAGAGCTTATTAGGTCGGCTAGGTGCAGCGCTGCATTCACCTATGTGCAGCGCTGCATTCCCCTAAGTGCAGCGCTGCAATCAGCTAAGTGCAGCGCTGCATTCGTCTATGTGCAGCGCTGCATTCACCTAAGTGCAGCGCTGCATCCAACTAAGTGCAGCGCTGCATTCACCTAAGTGCAGCGCTGCATTCGTCTATGTGCAGCGCTGCATTCACCTAAATGCAGCATGGTAAATTAATGGTTAATTTCGGTATTGGTTGTTTAATATCTCTTCGTTATATCCTGCAAC
>NW_023999802.1:476-1146 GCF_014805625.2 Glossina fuscipes
AAATTTCGGTATTGGTTGTTTAATATCTCTTCGTTATATCCTGCAACAAATAAATTGCAAAAGTTTATTAGGTCGGCTAGATGCAGCGCTGCATTCCCCTAAGTGCAGTGCTGCATTCACCTAAGTGCAGCGCTGCATTCAAATAAGTGCAACATGGTAAATTCATGGTAAATTTCGGTATTGGTTGTTTAATATCTCTTCGTTATATCCTGCAACAAATAGAGTGCAAGAGCTTATTAGGTCGGTGCAGCGCTGCATTCACCTAAGTGCAGCGCTGCACCTAGCTAAGTGCAGCGCTGCATTCGTCTATGTGCTGCGCTGCATTCACCTAAGTGCAGCGCTGCATTCGTCTATGTGCAGCGCTGCATTCACCTAAACGCAGCATGGTAAATTAATGGTTAATTTCGGTATTGATTGTTTAATATCTCTTCGTTATATCCTGCAACAAATAAAGTTCAACAGAGCTGCATTCAACTAAGTGCAGCATGGTAAATTCATGGTAAATTTCGGTATTGGTTGTTTAATATCTCTTCGTTATATCCTGCAACAAATAAAGTTCAAGAGACCTGCATTCACCTAAGTGCAGTGCTGCATTCTGCTAAGTGCAGCGCTGCATTCCCCTAAGTGCAGCATGGTAAATTCATGGTAAATTTCGGTATTGGTTGTTTAA
>NW_023999803.1:0-577 GCF_014805625.2 Glossina fuscipes
TAAGTTTTCTTGTTATATTCGAGCGGTGGACACCCGCGCTAGACAATTGCTCAATTAGTAGCAGTGTAACAGAGAAGTGGCTTCAAAGGTAGTGATGACGGAATGGGACGATTCTTCGAATAAATTGTCCTCTCCGAATAAAGTGTCTATTTTTTTTTCACAACGCGAAATATATATAACGATAATCGTATAACGCAAATGTAATAGTGTAGAGTCGAGATAAATTCAACTTATGTTACAAATAAATCCATTTCCCCGCGTGATAGATTCAATCGGTTGCGTTAATGCAAGGGGACTTCGCTATACAAAGTGGCGCCTGGCGTCAGGCCAACCTTATTTCGTTGAATTTTATTGGAGGAACGGGAGGATTCGCTAGATTTTTCTTTCTAGTAATGGTATTGGGTAATGTTGGAGAAAAAAAAAAGGAAGTAATAATGATAATGATAAATAAAAGCAGTATAAGGGAGGGTTCGCCAAACTGTTATCGCAGTTCTGTCGCTCCGGCGTGGATCTGTTGGGCAGGGCGGCAATATAAGGGGGGGGTTCGCCAAACTGTTATCGCAGTTCTGTCGCTCCG
>NW_023999803.1:677-1611 GCF_014805625.2 Glossina fuscipes
ATCGGGGGGGAGACGGAACCTCATGTGCACACCCACGCCGTGTTCAGCCACAGCACGGGAGTTAAAAGAAAATCAAAGTCTCAAAAGACATTTCCTAATTTGTAATCTTTCTTATCATAATTACATTTACTTATAACCTTTTTATAAGAAATAGCATTTATTAATGAAATATCATTTATTAACGAACTGTAAGGCTAGCACTGCCCTAGGAGGGCCAAGACTTCATTTGCGTTCGGTCCTGAACAGCAATAGAAGAAGAAAGAAATAAAATCCTTGGCGTATAGAGCTGGCATCCCCTTTAAAAGTGTACGCCCCACGGGGGTTATATATATACATAGACACAAAAAGAAAAAAAAAAACACAAGTCCCCAGAGGCTTTTCCTAAATCATAACCTTTGTTACTAGCACATTTAATTATAACCTTTCTTATCAGTAACATCCTTTTATGGTATAAATTTATACAAAGATAAACAACAATATACACAACCGTTTATATATATATAACATTTCCACAATAGAATAAGTTACAGAAAATTCCTAATCACGAATGTTGGAAGCGCTTTGCTTGTTTTGATTCTTTCCTGTCTTGGTGGTCAGTTTTGACCACATTAATTGCTTCATTGCGCCTATTGATTGTTCTGCTTCTGTTTCTTTTGTCGATTGTACTAAGTTGCAACTACGAGATCGGATTGTTGAGTTAAGAAAGGGGGGGTAAAGTGGTAGTTTTTCTTCGAATCTTTTTCGCCTAGTCCTAGCGGTTCTAGGGTATTGTCTTCGGGGAGTTTTTTTCAAGGGTCTACGGTTACCGGTTGTACGATAGCAGTAGGGCTAGTAAACGTAGCAATCGGGGGGTCCAACCTGGTATGAACCCAAGTTTCAATCCAGCTCACGCTTCGCAAACGGTAGACGAGTCCCTGGCGACCCGATTAGATCC
>NW_023999804.1:0-429 GCF_014805625.2 Glossina fuscipes
CAAATTTCTCTCATCACTCAAAATAAGTTCGTTTGATTTTGTTCAGGCATTCCACTCATAGAATGTATAGCTGCTGATTTTAACTCTTATGCCAACGCGATTTATAAACAACGTGGCAACGACATTGGTAAGATAACGCAAACACCCTTGTGATACCCAGAGTTTCTGTATTCCTCTCGAAATGAACAAAGCTCAGTTTCCAGCCACTCTCTTAAAAACGGATGGAATTTAACCCGCAGACGGTTTCAATCAAAGAAATACATGTGCTTTAACACATAAAAGGACCAAGGGACGGGCGAAACCTCCTTACCGAAAGGGCCGATGTTAGGTCCTTCTTTACCTTTAGGCGTTTCGTAGGACATTCTTTAATCTACCCTCTCTACTGAGGGACCCCGAATTTGAACCTAACGACCCCGACTTTCCGCTCCC
>NW_023999804.1:529-1026 GCF_014805625.2 Glossina fuscipes
AAGAAGTTGATGGTGATGTTGGTGATTCTACTGCTGTTATGTTGAATTTTAGATCACAAATCAGTGATTTATATGTAGTTTACATTTCGAAATTTTATGTGTAACTTAAACGTTACAGTACGAATTTAAAGGAATTGAAGACTGTTTGTATGCACCATACGCACAACTTTTTATTAAAATTTATTTTTCTTTCTAAAGACATTATTGGTAGCAAAATTATCTTTTAAAAAAACACATCGAGAACATCGCTTTTCTTTCGATATGATTATTGTATTGAAGAATTTAGCGTAGGACATATAATGACCGACAATAACGACCGGTTTTTACTAATCCCCGTACTGAAATCCTCAGCTTTCCTCGGTGCTCCCTACTGTGTTGGTTTTATGGATCTCGCTTAAGAGAGTTACACAGTGAAAGGCAAAGAAGGGTTTAACGTTTGCTATTTACAATCTGGCAATGGGCTTTGCTCTTGGAAGCCTAAGAGATGTATCGGAAAG
>NW_023999805.1:0-568 GCF_014805625.2 Glossina fuscipes
AAAATCCATAAATTATTAGCATTGTTCAGTGCAAACGTTCTTTATGCTCTGTTGATGAGTGTGTTCATCCATGCGTGTGCGTATCATTGCAATGCAATGTGCATAATGTGTCCAGACCAGTATGTTGCACTTCCAGCAAAGTTCGTTGTAACATGTAGAAGAATATACACACATTGAGCAACAGACACGGAGAGAAAGAGGGTGGTAACGTAGTGCTCCTTTAAATGTCTGTAAAGGTTTTTCAACAAATACTTTTCCTCTCAGCTCTCTATTTCGTTCTACGCTTTATGGTGAATGCAAAAAAAAAGTGACTTAGACAATGTGACGGAATCGGATAATTTGCAACAAGGGAAATCATATGATAGTTTCGTTATCTGAAGTGGATGGAAAATCAATTTCTTGCTTTCTTGACCTAATTAATCATCGACTGCTTGCAACTCTAAAGAAAGCTCTGATCGTTTTAGAGCAATTCCAGCGCGAGTTAACCTAGAAAAATAAACTGCTATTCCAGCAAGGAAGTTTTGTTGTAAAGACCTTGGTTTGCTCATTGAGTGTTGCCTCAGTATAG
>NW_023999805.1:668-1327 GCF_014805625.2 Glossina fuscipes
TTGTTGTAAAGACCTTGGTTTGCTCATTGAGTGTTGCCTCAGTATAGCTACATAGACGATAAGATAAAATTTTAACATTTCGGTGAAATTTTACGTCGTTACTGTACTTGCAAAGCAACGGATCACGTATATAACAAATTACTAAGAATAAAAAAAGTAGTTTGCGTGATTTTAAGGAAATAAAAGCGGCATTGAAAATGTGCAGCCGCGCAACTTCGAGGATCAAATAAATTATATATCACTACGCAAGCTACAATCCAAAGTTGAGAATTTAATGAAAATTGGTTAAATTTTGCCATACATAAAAGAGTGTTGCATGCGAGCGGGTCCCACACGTCAGTCCACTTTATCCAAATTTGGTACACTTAATTTTTTTTCATCATAGAAGTCGTTGTTGTCAATCATTTCCGTTATAAAATACCCAAACTTAGGTCTTCCTATCATAAAAAGGCCTAAATATCATAAGAAGATTTATTTGGAGAAGTTATATAAAAAATTTTTTGAAATAAATTTTTGTTTAATGTCACTAAGATATATAAACAGTAAATAAGTAATCATTTTCTTTACCACCTTATTTATATTATATATAAAATCTTAGGGCAAACGTCATGGTGTAAGACATACGTTATGTAACCAAAGTCTTTCATAATTCACGAAAT
>NW_023999806.1:0-409 GCF_014805625.2 Glossina fuscipes
CTACTCTCCAAGTTCTTTTATATGGTACCCATATCCATGGTATTAGTGAAAAAAAGTAAACGCGGTGTTTACCGTACCTATTTTAGAATTAACATATTTTTAAGCAGATAATATATCTTCATTTAAGGAGTGTACAAAGCATGGTCGATTTTTTCCATTTTTGCGGCAACGAGCAAATATCCATAAATTTTTGTTAAGAAAAACGGAGTTGCGTTTAAATTATGCTCCACTGCGGGCTTCTGGTTTGACCAATTAAGCCTATTTTAATACCAACGTGCATGCAGAAGCTTTTAATGTTTTTACCAAATTTGACATTGATATCTTAATCTTGGCGACCAGGAAAGTACGCAGACACATCGACGGACGGACATCAACTCAGAATTTCACGCTGGTTGGCAATATATATATT
>NW_023999806.1:509-1238 GCF_014805625.2 Glossina fuscipes
TTAGAATTAACATATTTTTAAGCAGATAATGTATCTTCATTTAAGGAGTGTACAAAGCATGGTCGATTTTTCCATTTTTGCAGCAACGAGCAAATATCCATAAATTTTTGTTAAGAAAAACGGAGTTGCGTTTAAATTATGCTCCACTGCGGGCTTCTGGTTTGACCAATTAAGCCTATTTTAATACCAACGTGCATGCAGAAGCTTTTAATGTTTTTACCAAATTTGACATTGATATCTTAATCTTGGCGACCAGGAAAGTACGCAGACACATCGACGGACGGACATCAACTCAGAATTTCACGCTGGTTGGGAATATATATATTTTATAGGGTCTCTGAAGCTTCCTTTCGGAGGTTACATACGTTGTGAAAGAAAAAGAAAAAAATATATCCCTGTCTTACAGCGGTGTGTAAAAAAAATGTTTGCCATACAAGTTTTTATAAATTATAAAAATTATCATGTTCTCCCTTACTTCTCTTTTGCTTTTTAGACTTTTTTTTTCACACACGAAGGGAAGTCCTGAAATTTAATACGAGATCATGTACCAATGGAATTAAAATAAATTCACTTTGGTTTTTATATATTTTTATTTCTTGCCAGCTTATACAAATTATTTTAGGAAAGATCTTGTTTTTGTATGACATTGTGCATTGGGTTATGTATCTCTATTGACTTAACGACTGATTGAAAGTTATTTAAGCTGCCTAAAGCTAAATCTGCCCTAGG